>NW_007062975.1:267815-300180 GCF_000164805.1 Carlito syrichta
CCTTCCCTTCCCTTCCTTTTACTTTCTATTTTTTACTACTGGTTTCTATTGCCTAGGCCTTCACTTCTCCATGACATGCTTTGACTTAGGCTTTACACATGGAACATGCAGACCAGCACATGTCTTTCCAAATTCTAGAACTAGGGTTCTAGAACTAGAACTACACTTGGTCACCAATCCACATACTAGAATGCCTTGGTCTTCACAAGCAGGTTGTTTGAGTTCCTCTGAGTTTTCCTGCTTTACTTCTGGGGTAAGTGCTTCAATTACATGCATGGGGTAGGAGACAGCAAGCTTGAGTCATTCTTCAGACCTGTGTCCAATCACCTCAATTTCTGTTTGTCTGCTTTTTACTTCAGCTTCTCTCTGTACCTGTTAACTTAAACTCAGAACCCAACTGAGCTCCATTCTGAAGGCTCCTTCAGCTTTATCAAAGGACTCCTCTTCTTGTTTGCTTTCAGGAGTATGTTCCTTATCATATTCTAAAATATTTTCTCTTTTCTCTATCTTTTCCAAGGGATTATGGAAGAGGGAGTAGACACATGTCCATAAACTTGAACTTGAAAATTCTACTCACCCATTTTAAAATTAGAGATGTTGTTTTATGAGGTTCTCTAATAAAAAGATACATCTACAAAATAATTTTTTTTTTTTTTGAGTTGGAGTCTCACTCTGCCACCCAGACTGGAGTGCAGTGGCCGCTTCCGGCCATCGCAGCCTCGACCTGCTGGGCTCCGGCGATCCTTCCGCCTCAGCCTTCCAAGTAGCCAGAATTACAGGCATGCGCTACCACGCCCGGCTGATTTTTTGATTTATTGTAGAGATGAGGTCTCGCTGCCCAGGCAGGTCTCGAACCTGCGGGCTCAGGCAATCCACTCACCTCAGCCTCCCAAAGGTGCAGGATTACAGGCTGAGCCACCGAGCCCGGCCAAAATAAATTTTTAAAGCTGTAATCATATATTCAGGAGAAGAAAAACTTCTAAGCAATCTATTTAGGAAGACGTCAAGGAAAAACACTGGATTTGGAAAATTATGTCACTGTTTTTAAGCCTACCTAGACATCATGTTTAAAATGAGCAAATGGTCTGAATCACCTACACAACCTTTTTGTTTCTGTTTTGATTATTATAAAGGAAGATACTCATAATAAGACCTTACATATCAACCATTAAACAGTTCATTATACACTTTTTAAATGAAAACTAGCATGCGACTAGACTTTCCCTGTGGCACAAAATAGAATAATATACAGTGCCTTACTCTGTAAAAAATAATATTTATGAGTTTCCTCTGTGTAAATGCAGAGCTTTAGGGTTTCCTCATATGCTCTATTCACATTTTAATGTTTTTCATCAGAAAGAGGTATGAATATGTTAGTCTAAAAATAACTAGCAGCAGAGGGAGAAAGTCACATAATTCTGATAACATTTTTATTAATGATGGGGATATATAAAATTTGGTTGCAAAAAGATTCTAGGGCATGCAATAACTTTGTATCAAAAGTATATTATAGATTATTGCTGTTTATTTTCTTTTCATAAAAAACAGATTCGGGGAGTTTATACACTTGCAAGCTGTAAATATTTGAAAGGTAGGTAGTCTATTTTACTGCTTAAGGAGAAAAACGGAAAGAAAAAAATACACTGACCTATTCAAGAAAAGACAATTCAGAATTCTGGAAGCCTCAAAAAGTCAAGCAGACAGTTGTCAGTGTTATGAAATGCATCACTGCTCTCTCAGAAGCACATTGCTGGTTTGACTTTCTTTTCAGTCAACAAAAGAAAAAAAATGAAAATGTTACATTTTCTCACTGCCCTAATTCAGAAAGCAAAGATTTAACACTGCATGTAGCCTTTCTGTTGCCAAACTGTATTGATATAGGGTGAAACTCATTGATATAGGGTGAAACTCATTACCAACATCATCTGGTAATTTGGGGTACTTAAGTCTTCTAGAACAATATCTGAAAGGCACTTGAGTATGATTCCCAAAAATAACAGAATTATAAGGTTAGTAAGACTGTTGGGGTTAAGTTTAGCCTAAAGCTGCCTCATCACGCATTTTATGTTTAGCCTAAAGGTTTCTCCATACACTGTGAACTATAACCTAACTGGATGCGTAAACAGATTGTAGCCTACACTTGTGCCAGTCACAGAGTTTCAGCCTATCACAGGTAGCCAACTGTTCAAATGAGGCAAACACTGAGCTGTAACCAATCGGTTGTTTCTGTGTCTCACTTTCCTATTTCTGTCCATAAATCCTCTCAGACCACATGGCAGGTCCAAGCCTATCTGAACCTATTCTAGTTTAGGGGCTGCCTGATTCATGAATAGTTCTTTGCTCAATTAAACTCTGTCAAATTTAATTTAGCTAAGATTTTTTTAATAAGACCAATAGTCTATCTTCTTAGTGTCCATGTGTATACATATATGTACATATAAATACATATGTATGTGCATGTATATATAAACACACATATAATATACATTACTTACATATGTAATATACTGGGGGTGCCAAAAAATATATACATATTTTAATCAATGTTATCTATGTTACTTTTCAAAATTGAATTAAATTTCGGTAGCAATGTGTAGTATGACATTAGCTCAACCGTGCTTCCGCCATTTTCTTCGACTGTCCTGCCTGTTGCGTGATGATACTAACATTAACATTCATTTGATTGATGCCATCTTTTGAGCAAATATCATACTTAAAATGTACACATGTTTTTGCACCCCCATATATATGTTTTCATTATTTTTGAATATCTAAACACAAAGAAATAAAATGAATTCAGCAGAATGATTTAAAACCTATTTAGAAAACATATCCTAACATTTAACAACTCTTGCTGTCAGAGTATACCGACTTTATCTAATCTAAGTCACTTACATTGTAATTTAAAGCTATTTCTGGCCCTAGTAGAGTTGCATGACAGTTGGTCAGCATCCTCCTATAACAATCTCCCATATATTTGACTCCTATCATTAAAGGCCCCCATAACCATCTTTCCTCAGGCAAAATGACCCTACCAGTCCTAACTTTTTCTTGTAAATCATGTTTTCTAAGAATTGAATCATTCTGAAGATCCATCTTGGGACTGGTCCCAGTTCTATGCATCTCTCTTCATTTCCTTTCAAACAGCCTCATCTCCTACTTGCTAGCACCTATAAAAGTGAACTTCTCTACATGTGTAGCTATGGGGCAAGCTAGGAGCTAAAGTGGCTTTAAAAGTCTAATTGTTTCTACCTTAAGAGTATTCATGCCACTCTTAGATCTATGTCACAGGATTGGTAATTAAAACTAAATAATGACATCTGAAAATTAAAATTTTCTTGATATGTATATTATAGAGTTTCTTTCTCCCTCCTCCCTACCCCAACAGACACTTAATGAGGGCCTGAAACTTTTTCAAATACTTTGCACTAATTCTGTATTTTCTGTATGGTTGTCACTGCTAATCTTATCTCACAAATTGTTGGGCTATATCACAAAAAAACCATCTGCTATCTCATTCATCTGTGATTTCCAGCCTTTTCTCTAACAAGAAACAGGACAAAACTAACAAACAGGAGTTCAGTATTATATGGAAAATACAAAGAAATCTGTTCACTGATTAAGTTTTCTTTTCTTTTCTAAGCTGATCTAAGTCCAGGAAAACCTATGGTGTGTATCCTGAGTAATTACCATGATAGTAAGAGGAGGAAACCCTTGTGCAGAAATCCTTCGGAGAGAATGCTAAAACCAAGAGGAGGGTTTGTAATTCACTAGACCCAGATAATATCTCCATGATGAAAAGAAAATCAACTGCAGCCTGGGTTTACTGTTAACAGTTCTCTTTTGGATAGGAACAGTCAAAAGCTTGGTGATATATTTCTCTTTGTGTGGCTTCTCCAAGGCTCAGAGGAGAGGCTTTGTAGCTTCCAAAGCATGCATGCTCTAGAGTACACATTCAAATTATGATGATGCTGCTTCAAACTAGCCACAACAATCCAATCATGCTGCTCCCACTCAGAATACATATGAGGACTTTTGTTGACAAAAATAACTTCAGAGCCAGTTGTGGAATGCACACAACATACATTCCAAAGAATCTAATTAATTTATGGTTGGAGTTGAGTTTTCTTCTCATTTTACCATGCTTGATTGCCCATCCTAGTCATCAAAAGGTAGTTCCAAATAATTTTTTCTGTTTTCTAGAAATCAAATATACTCTTTTAAAATACTTTTTTCATAGCTTCCTTAGTTATCTTCAAAACTGAACATGAATTTATTTCATAATCCCACAAATATTTAACTACATTTTAAATGTGTGTATACACACACACGCACACCCGAGACCATACATATATAAATATACAAATACATACACACACATATACATATATATATGAAACTAATACATATATGATATGAGAGACTAATAACTATATAAAATCAGGCAAAGCACCAAAAGCTGGAAAAAAATTCACTGAAACATTAACGAATCATCTCTGGAGATAGAACAATAAGTGATTATTTGCTTTTTTCTACATTTCTACATTTTCCATACTCTTAATAATGAGAATCTATTTCTTCTTCTACCATAAAATAAAACCTTAAACATTCTTTTACGCTATTATTTTTGGTAGCTACAAAGTGATGTTAAATTAATGTTAGGACAGCTGTTCAATTAAGTCTGAACATGGAGAACTGATAGAGAGATTGATTTTTAATATTCTACTTTACTGAGAAATATACTTTAGTCTTGTGCCCTCCTTGCTATGTATTTAGTCTCTTATTCATATCCCAGACAAAATCATATTTATTAATGAAAACAAGTATATGTATGTTCTTGTTTCCAATAACCGATCAAATATCCAAGTATACATATATACCTCCATTGGTATATGTTCTGCCTCTATCTCAACCAGATTATCCAGTGGAAGTGATTTTCTCCCTAGTATAAATCAACTAACCCTATTTTATCACCTGAGAAATTCAAAAACATTGAGTCATACTGTGGCATATAGAAAATGTGCTTTCTATATTTATTCCAATACATTTAAGCTGCAAAACAACTGTGTAAGAAAGACTCCTCTCATTTTTCCCAGGATTTGGCAAAGGACCAGCACCAGGCTTATCTGCTAAACAGCATGACTATGGATGCTGGTGGCAAAAACTGTCTCCTGCTTCTTCTTGGCACCTCTATACTCACCTATTCAAAAAAATATATTTGATGGGCAAGAGTCATTGCAAGGAGCAGAATCTATGAACATCATATTGCTCATAATGAATTGTGGACATTCTTTTTGGATAAGCAAACAATCCTTGACAGAAATGTATTAGTTAACTCTGTTTATAACAAAAATAAATCTCAAGAGAACTGGAAATTGGGCAGTGGGTATTATTTTCTTTCAACAGTGGTTCTAAAGGTTTTCTACAAAATACCTCCTCTGTGTCTAGATACATTTACAAGCAACTGGACTGTTTCTCCTTGAACCTCAGATTTTTTTCTACTATCATGTTCTCCAGTAACTATTTCCTGCACTGTTATTTCCAAAACTATCCCTTTTGAGATATCTAAAAATAGTTTAAAAGTCAATTAAAGTTATTTGCTTAAAATGCATAATTTTATAGTATGAGATATCCATTTCTGATTTGATAATTGCTCAGGCCTTATCGAAATCATACAGTACTGCATGAGTCTGCATCTATTGGCAGCATTAAATTCAGTAACTGACAACACATCCTGGAAAGAAACACATAATTTCTTTTTATTTGTTCCTTATTTACTTGAGATTGGATCACTGAAAAACTCCATATCCTCTAGGCATTGGTCATAAAACTGATAAACTGATATGCATCTTCACAAAGCCATAGTTGCTTTAAAATTACTTCATAAAAGCTCCTTTCCCCCATTTATATTGTATTTTCTTTCTTTTAGCAATTCCTGCTATACTTTCAGTATGTTTTCCTCCTCTTGATTCTCTTCATGGCTTCATTACATTTTCTAGGACAATGCAAAAAAAAAAAAAAATTCAAGTGCATTATTCTAAATGCATATACTACAGAGTAAATGTAATCTTTGATCCATATATTTCTTAAGAAAATATAATGACTTAACTATTAAGCTATAAGTTGGGAAATTATGAAATAAATATGTAGCTACCTCCGTATGCTATATATTTCAGTTGCGTTTAGTGTGGCGTGTTCTATGTTTTCATATATATTTCACAGGTAACTAACTGATCAAAAGCAGGTCAGGCAGAAAGTGATGGCAAAAAGAAAGGAGTGGTCATATTGACTTGGAGATGGGAGAAAAAGCAGGTTCATCAAGGTTGCTTGTAGGGATGGATGCTTGAGCTGAATCTTAAAAGAGGAGAAGCCATTGCTCTGAGATCAGTTTTTAAGGCCACACATGCCTGACCCATCTGGGTTGTGCTTTGACTATCAAAGATCAGGAATAGCAGTTGACTCTTTATTAGAACACTTCAAGAACTATGACTACCACATTTATTTCTAAAAAGACCTTTTATGATTTCTTTGAGTTACAGTTTCCATTATGTATTACTCCCTCAAGGGCACAAATGGATCAAAATACTGAAGCTTATTTTACACAAGGTCTAACAATAAATAATTACTAGCGCCAAATACAATGCCCTTGAAATTTGCAGAAAAGCATTCCTAATATTTCAAAGAAACAAAAACCAATGTAATATGTCATTTTTTAATGCAAAAAATAATCAGGGGCGCCAATAGAAATGGATAGGAGTCTGTTCATTCTCAGGTTCTAAATAATAACTATCAAAAATTTACTGATCAATTGTTACATTCATAAACAGAGTCCTCACTCTCAAGGGAAAATGCTAATGTGCTAATGAGGGTAACAAGCACACAGGCAAATTGAATATGCCTGTGGGAGAATATTCTAAGTGCCAACCAAAAATGCTAAGAAATTGCCAAATCACAAGAATTGCATTGTGTCCATTCAGTCAAAATTAAATCTTAAAGCATTTAAATAAAGTTAAATCATCTTTCCCTATGATGACTGGGATCATTTTACATTATAGAATTTATGCCATAGAAAATAGTAATTTCAAAACAACAGGTATCTTAAGTAATAACTGTCATTAATGCCCTCCAACTAACTGTGCAATGGAATCTAAAAATGTTTCATTTCAGATTAACTCACTTGTCCTACTACCTGCTTAAAGAAAAGTGTAACTTATTGCATGAGCTCAAAATGAGTAAGATAACTTAATTGGACTAATCTACTTGTTCTTCAGATAAAAAGAAGACTTTTGAAGCAACTCAACTTCCCCAAAAGAAATTTATCATCTTGATTTGTCATACATTACATATCTAACAGATAACTATTTTTCAAATAGAAGCATACCCTAGTGATATTATAGGTTTGGTTCCAGATCACCACAATAAAGCTAATATTGCAATAATGTGAATATCACAATAAAGAGAATATTATAATAAAGCAAGTCACATGAAATGTTTTGGTTTTCCAATGTATACATAAATTATGCTTACACTATACTATAGTCTATTAAGTGTGCGATAATATCTAAAAATGTGCACACCTTAATTTAAAGATACTTTTCTGATAAAAATGCTAATGATCATCTGAGCCTTCAGGAAGCTGTCATCTTTTTGCAAGTGAAGGGTCTTGCCTTGATGTTGATGGCTGCTTAGAGATCAAGGTGGTAGTTGCTGAAGGTTGGGGTGACTGGCAATTTCTTAAAATAAGATAATAAAATTTGGTGCACTGACTGACTCTTCCTTTCACAAAATATTTTTCAGTGGCATGCAATGTTGTTTAATAGCATTTTTTACACAGTAGAACTTTCAAAACTGGAAACAATTCTCTCAAGCCATGTCACTGCTTTATCAATTAAATTCATGTAATATTCTAAATCCTTTGCTGTCATTTCAACAGTCTTTACAGCATCTTCACCAGAAGTAAATTCCATCTCAAGAAATCACCTTCTTTGTTGATCCATAAGAAGCAACTCAACGTCCATTCAGGTTTTATCATAAGATTTCAGAAATTCAGGCACATTTTCAGGCTCTGCTTTTAGTTCTAATTCTCTTTTTATTTTCGCCACATCTGCAGTGACTCTTCCACTGAAGTCTTGAGCCCTTTAAGTCATCCATGAGGGTTGGAATCAACTTATTTCAAATTCCTGTTAATGTTGTTATTTTGACACCTTCTCATAAATCGCAAATGTTTTACATAGCATATAGATTGGTGAACCCTTTTTAGAAGGTTTTCAGTTGACTTTGCCCAGACCCATCAGAGGAATCACTATCTATGGCAGCTATATCCTTATTAAATGTATTTCTTCAATAATAAGACCTTAATGTCAAAATTGCTTCTGATCCACAGGTTGCTGAATGGATGCTGAGTTAGCAGGCATGAAAACAACATTCAACTCCTTGAATATTTCCATCAAAGTTTTTGGGTGATCAGGTCTATTTTCAGTGAGCAGTAATATTTTGAAAACAATCTTTTTTTCTGAGCAGTGGGTCTCAATGATGGTCTTAAAATATTTGATAAATCATGCCATAAACAGATGTATCATCATCCAGACTTCGTTGTTCTAGTTATAGGACACAGGCAGAATAGATTTAGCAGAGTGGTCAGTGAGCACTGGTTTCCACTTAAAGTCATCAGCTACATTAATCCCTAACAAGAGAGTCAGCTTGTACTTTGAAACTCTGAAGTCAGGCATTGAGTTCTCCTTTCTACCTGTAAAAGTCCTAAATGGCATCTTCTTCCAATAGAAGGCTAGTATGAAAATCTGTTGTTTACTGGAACCACCTTCATCAATTATCTTAGCTATAGGTTTTCTGGATAACTTATTGCAGCTTTTACATCAAAGTTGCTGCTTCACCTTGTACTTTTATGTTTTGGAGATGACTTCTTTCCTTAAGTCTCATGAACCAGCCTCTGCTAGCTTCCAACTTTTCTTCTGCAGCTTTCTCTCTCAGCCTTTTTAAATGTGAGAGAGTGCCTTGCTCTGTATTAGGCTTTGGCTTAAGGGAATGTTGTGGTTGGTTTGATCTTCTATCCATACCACTAAAATTTTTTCCATATCAGCAATAAATCGTTCTTACCTTCTTATCATTCATGTATTCACCTGAGTAGTATTTTTAATTTCTTTCAAGAAATTTTCCTGTGCATTCACAACTTGCCTAACTGTTTGGTGCAAGAGGTCTACATATTGACTTATCTCAGCTTTTGATATGCCTTTTTCATTAAGCTTAATCATTTCTAGCTTTTGGTTTAAAGTGAAAGACATGTGACTCTTTTTTTCAGTTGAACACTTAGATGCCATTGTACACTTATTAACTGGCCTAATTCAATCTTGTTGTTTCTCAAGGAATACAGAGGTCCCGGGAAAAGAAAGGAAAGGGGGTAGTGGATGGTCAGTGAAACAGCCAGAACACACACAACATTTATTGATTAAGTTCACTGTCAATATGGGCATGATTCACAACACCTCAAACAATTAAAATAGTAATCACCGATCACAGATTACCACAATAGAAATAATAATAATAATAACTTTTTAATATTTAAGAATTACCAACACATGGCACAAAGTAAACACATACTGTTGAAAAAATGGCATTGATAGACTTCCTCAGCACAGGGTAGTCACAAACATTCAGTTTGAAAAAAACACAAACCTGCAAAGCACGATAAACCAAGCTCAATAAAATAAGATATGTCTGTACTTAGAGCCTGGAACTATTAAATGAATGAATGTTTTAAAAAATGAATGAATAATTGTCTAAGCTGATATATAGTTGTGGGACTATTCTTAATACTCCATCTCTTCTACCAACAAAAATTCTGTGACTTAACAAATGCATATATTCCAGTCTATTGACTTATACCTATATTCATATATTTTCATGGAGAATATTATTTATACTGTTAAACACAAATACTCCTTTAAGTCATTGAAGTCTTTTGCATACTTGGGTAATTAGGTCTTGCTACACATAGTAAAATAATGAACAGAAAATACTGACAGTGATTTTAAGACCTTACCAAAAAATGGTAAACAAAGAGATTTTATGCCAGGTGATTATTTAAATATTTGGCATTTATGACTTTCATATAACTTTGTGGAAAAGGTTAAGTATGCAAGTCTTTTTTCATAGATAATTTGTAGTGGTCTGTTGCATTGAAGGGTAAGACAGGGAGAAGGGATTTAACATTAATTGAGAAATCTTATACACTGGAGGTTTTATATACAAGAGCTCACAAAAATCCTTTGATATAGATATTGATATATGAAGTATAATTTTCATCAAAATGTCCCCCAGTTATCTTTGCATCCAAGTAGTCATATCCTTTGATATAGATATTGTTACACCCATTTCTTCACTTGAAGATATAAATGATCAGTAGCATTTGTAAGCTAAGATCACACAGCTAATAGTAAGCAGAAGTATAATTTTCACTCATGGTTATGTGTTTCAAAAACTGACATTCCCTCTATATAGATTACTATGCCCTTCTTAAGGAAAGCCACTCCCCCTCCCCCAATGGCTATAGTGGTGCCTGAAATCAACTGTAAGCTTCATGAGGGCAAAATTTCTACCCTTTCTCCTTAAAACATTAACTAGCACATAAGAGATGTTCAATAAACATTTATATAATGAATAAATTTGCTCTCTTCTAGATCTGACCTTGGACCATACACTGATGGACCTAGACATTACCTGAGTTACCTGGACGAAAAGACCCTGAGTGGCAGGAAATAAAGATAACCTTCCCCTGCATCACTGCACTCTAAGACTACAGAAATGTTCGTCAGAGAAATGCTCATCAAATAAGCAAAGACTCTAGTCTAAAAAGATTTAAAATGAAAATATCCTATTCTAGCAATCTAGTTTTCCCTCATCTGATTATAACTGTCTTCACATTGATGGATACAATAACTTCTCATTAGAACAAAGACTATAAAACACACTAGTGACCATTCTGATGCTAAGAACTCCTCCTGTCCACCTAGCACGCAGAGCTGGCTGTAGTAAACAGACACCAAAATGTCCCCCAGTTATCTTTGCATCCAAGTAGTCATATCCTTGTGTAATCCCTTCCCCTTGAGTATGAGTGGGGTCTATAATTTGCTTTTTCCAATAGAATACAGCAAAAGTAACAGGATGTTGCTTTCGTGATAATGGTACACAAGATTGTAATGTCTGCCTTGCTTACAAACTGTCTCCCTTGGTGACTTCAATAAAGCAAGTGGCCATGTTGGAGAGGGCCACATGGTGAGGAAGTAAGGGTGGCCTTCAGCCAACAGATAGCAACAAGTCAAGGTCCTAACTCATCAGGCCTTAAGAAACTGAAGCGGAAAGCAGGAAGCAGATCCCTCCCTAGTCAAGCTTGGAAATTAGACTGCAGCCTGGCAAACACTTTGATTGTAGCCTTGTAGACAACCAAGGTAATCCATGCTCAGACTCCTGAACCACAGAAACTATAAGCTGACACATGCATGCCACTGAGTTGTGGCAATACTGTTACACAGCAATAGGTAAGTACTGTATTGCCCCATAATTCCAACCGTGTTAGAAGGTGTGGCAAGTTTCCATAAGTATGCTGCTTCCATTTCAGAGCTTCTCAACCCTATCAGACATGACTCCCCATTTTATTAGTGCATGTTTTAATACCACTTTCATAATCATAAGTTCCATAGGTTATGTCATCTATGACTTAAAATGTATAGATAATATAACCACCTATATGCATAATTTTAAAATCAATATGATGTCCTAAGTATAATATCAAAGAGACATAAAGGTATATTAATTCAAAATAAAATTATAGTCATTTCAGTATATAACCAAGGACCAACTATATTAGAAGAGATAACAAAGTACTTGGAAGCTTGCACCCATAATTATAGTCATGCTAATGCAAAAACCACAGCTTGCATGCACACTGACGGGCTGTTTGTATTCTTAATCTAAACATGACAAGCGTATAGTCTTTGGATATGTCATTTTCTGAAATGCTGAACCTCTCTTGAAGAAGTTCTGAACAAAATAAAATATTGTCAATTTACACAACCTGTCTTCCTGGAAAACATAGAGCATACTAACATTGTTGACACAATACTTTGTGTTTTTAAGTAAAATTAAATTAAGTGTAGGCTCAGACAATTATTATTAACTGACCTCTCCTGTACATAAAAATATAGTGGGTCATTCAAATGTTTTATGAGAGGATGATTCTCTTTTGAGCAAGAGTATCCAATGTATCACAGGGCATCTGGCATCCCTGCCTTTTGCCAATCATTGGGACAACCAAATAAAATTCTGATACATGTACAAAACTCCTAGGATGGAGTATTGTTCCTGTTAAGAACCATTGCTCAACCAGGCTCGGTGGCTCAGCCTGTAATTCAAGCACTTTGGGAGGCTGAGGTGAGTGGATTGCCTAAGCCCACGGGTTCAAGACCAGCCTGGGCAACTTGGCGAGAACTCATCTCTACAATAAATCAAAAATTAGCCAGGTGTGGCAGCGCATGCCTGTAATTCCAGCTACTTGGAAGGCTGAGGCGGAAGGATCGCTGGAGCCCAGCAGGTTGGTGCTGGGGTGGCAGTGAGTGTGCCACTGCACTCCAGCTTGGGCAACAGAGTGAGACTCCAACTCAAAAAAAAGAACCATTGCTCTAATTGGAAGTATGCTCCTAATAAAAGATTTGGCATAAAATATATGACCAAGCACTTGTCACAAAATAAGCTGCAAGTATAAGCCTCTAGGATATTTTACAACAGCAAGATTTTGTTACAAGTCTAATATAATGGGCATTAAAATACGTAAATATTATACTTATATAATGCTAAATATATCTATACAAGGTCTATTGAGAGAGAGAGAGAGAAAGAGACTGACACAGAAACAAAAAGACAAAAGAGAGATGACCAAAAGAAGCTTGGTATGGTGCCCTGTTCTATACAGAATATATAGAGAACATAAAAACAAACACATTTTAAATGAGCCATTGAAGTAGAAAGCTCTTAAGGTCCTCTCCACCCCTGGGATGTGGGTTGGATGTGGGATTTTATATCAGGTCATAAATATTACATAAAAATAAGTTGCTTGTTATAGCACTATACAGTTAATCAATAAAATTTTTCTGGGTATATTTAGAGTTTAAGATGGCTCTCTAGAACAGATGTAATTTGTTTATATCTATTACAAAGCCATCAGCTTTTGACTGATGCTTTCTTTTATCCACAAAAAAATATTCTTTTTAATATTATTTTTTAATTTTACATTCAGGGAGTACACATGCATATTCGTTACATAGACATATTGTATAGCAGTGGGGACTGGGTCTCAGGTGCCCATTCCCCAGATAGTGAATGCTGTGCCCCGTAGGTAGTTTCTGAACCCTAGTACCTTCCTTATTAGTTTCCCCAGTGTCTATTATTTCCATCCTTGTGACTATTTGGCTCCCACATATGAGTGAGAACATGTGGTAGTGCTTGGTTTTCTATTTCTGAGTCAGTTTGCCTAGGATCTGGAGATCACAATAAATATTAGTTTACTAAGCAGGTACTTTAAGAAGATGGTTCACCTTTTAAAGTTACACTTATATTCGGTATTCTTTTCACAGTCATTCTCAGATCTAAGAAGTTCATGCCATTTGAACGTGTCTCTGGAAAGGCATTCAGCTATGCCTTCCTTTACTCTTGCCATCCCCCAAACCATTAAAAAATTACAAGTGTGTCAATGTGTGAAAAAGGAGTGCAAAATGAGCATTATCAATGTGTGCTTAAGAAAGTGGGCACATACTTGTATTAGAGATGGCAGTGAAGGCTGACTTTATGTATACATATATTTTTAACCAACTGTCACAACGCCCTTCTTTTTTTTTTTTTTTTTGAGTTTTTTTTTGAGTCTCACTCTGTCGCCCAGACTGGAGTGCAGTGGCCACTCCCAGCCACCGCAGCCTCTACCTGCTGGGCTCTGGCGATCCTTCCGCCTCAGCCTTCCCAGTAGCCGGAATTACAGGAATGCGCTGCCATGCCCGGCTGATTTTTTGATTTATTGTAGAGATGAGGTCTCGCTGCCCAGGCAGGTCTCGAACCCGCAGGCTCAGGCAATCCACTCACCTCAGCCTCCCAAAGGCGCGGGATTACAGGCTGAGCCACCAAACCCGACTACGCCCTTCTTTTCTAACCCTGGATGAATCTATGATAATCATTCAGCATTTTCAACATGGTTCTCTTCTTTAAAAGGGTGGTAGAATGCAGAGAGAAGTGAATTATGGGGTAGATAATGCTGAATGCAAGACATTTGTTTTTATAATTAAGTCAGCCTATCAAGCAATATTTATATTGTAAAAAAATTCTACTTCTTTAGTACTTTTAAATTTTCTCAGACCTACTGTTCTAGGGTTTTTCCAATTTATAACTAAGAGGGTTATTGACATCATTTATTTACTCTTCCATTTGCCCATTTATTTACCCTTTCAACCAGCAAATATTTTGTTCACTATTACCAGTAAAATATTGCATCTATTACTATTACCAGCAAAATATTGAAAATGGGATTATCAAAGAGGCTCAAGCACATACAATATTAAATCAGAATGTTTTGCTTGTTGCTCAAATGCATAGAAAGCTTTGGAAAAAGTTCTCAACCTCAAACAGAAGTTGGTCACCTCATTTAATGCTTACAATAATCAGTTAGGTAATTGCAAATACCATGTCCATATTTAGATGGGGAAACGGAGGCTCAGTAATGCTGACTAAACTTAACAAGCTTATATGACTAGTAAGTGGTCTTAATGCGATTCGAACCCAGCTCCATTTCAATGCAAACTCTGTGTTTTTAAGTAATAGGTCTAAATTTTTAAGAAATCTTTTAATATAATTTTCTATTTTAAAGATTTGGGGTACAATTCAGGGTTAAATATACAGATGTTCATTATGCAGGTACCCTTGTTGATAAGGTATGCCTGCTCCCCCAGCAGAATCCCACTATTGCCAGTCCCACCCCTCCTTCCCCCCACAATTTCCACTACTGACAATTCTTTTCTTATAGTATTACAATAATTGTTCAAGGTCCATTTATGAGTGAGAACATGTGATACCCAGTTCTAAAGTGGGTCGTATAAACAAACTGACGTTTAATTCATCCTGGCCCTAGATGCTTCTTTTATTAATTCATTTTTTTTCCAAGGTTTGTTTTTGGTTGGCTTTGTTTAGGACAGAGTGATCAGAAAGTCCATTCCTACCTTTAGCAGTTCTGAATTTGTCTCTACCATCATGAATGACAGATATCCTGAACACAAATCTAGGTCTCTTTCAACAGTCATCTGCTTCTCCAGGAAGCACATTTATTCTAAGAAAGTTTTCTTGAGAAATGCATGCTTATATCTAATCCTCAGGGGAATTTCCTTGTAGACACATGAGTTACTTGCCTTCAGATTAAAATCTAGAGAGAAAGATAGCAGAAACAAAGCAAAAGAAAGATTCATCTTCCAAAAATCTAAGAAATATCAGAAATTCTCACACAAACACAATCCAGAAATTAGTTAATATTACCTCTGGTTCTTGTCTAAAACTCCTCCTGCAGGTGCCTGAAAATTGACAACATGATCACAAAGCAGACAGGGAGAGAAGAGAATTCACAGCCTGTATCTCCCATTGCCTGGTCACATGGTCTCAGCACCAAGGCAGATATGTTTTGTTTTGTTTTTGTTTGTTTACTGGTTTTAGACCTCAATTATTAATCAAGAAGAGTTTTCTCAGCTCCTAAGCTCAAAAGCACAAGTTGACTGTCTGGATTTTACGGTGCTCATCATGATCTAAAAGAAATTCATTATGAAGTGGCCTCTCTTTAATGAGGAAGACATACTATTTCTTAATTGTTGCCTCTCAAGCCAGACTCTCTTCCTAATCTGGAGAAAGGTAATAGCTCTCCTAAAAAGAAAATGTGAATGAACTCAATTCTGAGAACACAGTTGCCCAGACTGAGGCAAAGAGACTCAAAACATACCTTTGGGCTTCAGTTTTGCTTTTATAAATTCTATCACTGAATGAAATGGTGGGGAATAGGCATAGGGGTGCCCCAAGATCTGTATTCCCAGAAACAGTTCCCCCTCTGCTCTCGGCTGTCTAGGAAAAAGGGAGAGGATGGCTTCCAATTCCATTTCACTTCACAAGGGCATTACTTAGGTGGTCATTGGCCAATCTTTCTGTTTTTCTGGAAAAAGGACCAGGCAATCATGAAAATTATATCAGAACTCTGGGATAGTTTGTCATTTTTATGCATGTTGATTTTTGGTTATTTGCTTGGTATTGGTCTAGAAAGGCAATGCTGATTCTAAAGAAAAAAAGTGTAAATAAGAAATTCCTCCTACACTTGATTCTACTCTTGCAACTCCCAAAACTTCCTTCCTGTCTCTAATCTAAATATTCATAGTGTATAATTGAACTCAACTACAGCCATACCTTCATTAGTCTTTAATGCTAATAAGAAATTTCTGAAACCTGAAGTTTCTGCTTCAGGAAAGTTAAATAAAATTAAAATGTTAAAATATTTATAATTACTTGATCACCTCTAGAAATTCAAAATTATGCAAAAGATTTTATATAAAACCAAATGTGCTTTACCTGAGAATAAGGAAGGAGGAAAATTCAAAGGCCTTATTTTGGTTTACAGATAATGAAAAGCTTTGATTAAACACTTGGATGAATTTGAAAATGCACAACCAATGAGAAGTGCTAACTTTGCTTTACTATTTATCACCCAGTATTTATACAGCACTGTTTCCAAAATGTTTTGATATGAATGAGCTATTAGTAGGATGAACACTGGATTCCTGTTTCAATATTTTATCCTCATATTATGCTAGAAGACTGAATAAATTGAGCTTATCCACTGACTTTTCTATGACCATTATCCTCTTGTTCTCTTACTAGTTGATTCTTCAAGTGCAGATAAAACGTGGTTTATGAAGGAAGCACTCAAGACTTTTTACTTTATGTCTATTCCTCACAAAACAGAAGGAGAAATAGTTTGCATTATTATATTCCATAATAACTCCTTCTCTGGGCAATGTTGAAAACTAACAGATGTCACCAAGAAAATGACTGATATATGAAAAACTCTCATTTATTCTAGACCTAGTTTTGAAACAAAGCTCTGTAAGGAAGTAATTGTCAGACTTCCACAGGGTGCTAAGTCTAATGAATATTTCTGATGTAGTTGGAACAAGAAAGCAGGCATTTCAATAACGAGGCCAAAAAAAAAAAAGGTAAAAGAACAAAAGTAGAAGAGTTACAGGGGAAAGAATTTTCTCTTAAATAGGAATATGCATAATAAATGTTGGGAATTAACTTCCTATTAATTTAGTCATAGAAAATAATAGATGTATAATTACAAGGTTAATTCCCTATCCTCACTGTATCTGAGAATTTCTTGAAGGGTAAGTGCCCAGAACTACTGAGTGAGCATCTACAATGTTGGACACTGTGCCACATGCATATGGGCATTTAAGATGCTTCAATCATGATCAAGGGAGATCAAGGGCATCTGCTTCAGCCATCCTAATGGCCTTATTGGTCAGTAATTAACATTGAGTAGTTCTGCCCTGGGAATACTGCACAAAACAAGATCAAAGAAAAACACAGCAACATTATCTCTTTGAATTCACATTTCTCTCCCTCTCTGAAAGTCTTTTTATAATTGCCCATAGTAAAAGCAACCCATTTTTCACAGAGCAAATAAATGCTACTCACTGTGTGTCTTGGGCCAACAGGAATATATAGTAAATTGATTTGAAATTTTAGGGTAGAGTATTTTCTAAAAGAGAAATTAAATGTGTGTGGAGAGGGAAAACTTATTGCAAGTTAACAAAAGTTTTGGGGTTTGGTGGCTGTTTTGTTGCTTGTAGTTTTTTGGTATGCTTTGCTTTTTAAAATAAGAACCACTATTTCTTACTGAAAGTTTCAGGATTGGAAGAAATAAATGCTGACCATCTGGGGCTGACTCTTGTCCTCTTGTCAACTTGGAGCTGACGCTTGTCTTATAGTGACACAATACCCTCTCTGGCAATGAGAACCCTGAAATCAGAAAACACTGAAAAAGGGGGAAACCTGGACCATGGCAGGGCACTGGATTTTATGACTGTTTTTTTGAGGGTCTCTCACAGCCATGAGACAACCAAGCAACGGAGTTGGGGTTGAGTCCAAATCTTTCTCTATGTCTGACTTCCTTTATGAAAGGAAAACAAAGAAGTAAACAGAAAAATATTTAGTTACTAACAAGTACTCCTTTCTTGACTCTTCCAAACCATCATTCTATCACAGAGAATTACTAACTTTAAATTCCTGCTAGTATTGTACATAACACAGAAGATACGAAGTGTAACCATTGAGTCAAATACAGTCTCTGCATTAACAAACTTGAGCAATCCTTTGTATGTGAGGTGCATCTAAAATTCTTTAAAAAAAAAGGAAAAGGTCTAACAACCTCCAAGGTTTTTCAACAAACAAAACACTAAGTTTAACAAAAAACATTCCAACCCTCAAACTTTGCTTGCACATGACTCTGAGAAATTGTCCTTTAGAAAACAAAAGAAAAAAAAGGGAAAATTTGGGTTGAATCTATATGATTGGCTTTATTTTGTGTTCACTTTTTTCATAAAATCCTTCCTCAATAATCAAAATCCTATAATCCAGAAGTACTAATAAGAGAAAGAGTTGATATTTCTCTACTCATTACATAAAATGAGCTCTTCATTGTCCTTCAAGACCAAAAAATCTCAAGTTTATATTAGTACATTTCCTTCTAAGTTTTTCTCCTAAACACTCATTTTTAAAGTCCTCCAGAATTTATATAAAACCATTCCATTTATACATTTCTATTTTTGTATTTTATTAAGCTATCTATGTTATCAAGCCTATCTCATAATTGGGTTTCTTACCTTCTGATTGCTTTAACCTGTCTCTTAATATAATTAGACTCAATTTACTATCTGACCAAATTCCATTTTTTTCATTTCACCGTGATCTTTCCAATCCTTTTGCTCTCTTATCTTGCTTCTGCAAACAGTCTTAAGGTTTTTTTCTAAATTATTCTCTCTTTTCACTGAAAGTAAGGCAAGACCAGCAATTTCAATAACTTAAGGAAAAAATCTAACTCATTTCTTTTCCTCAACTGCATATAATTGATATTCTGGGATCTTAAGTTATTTTGCCACCACTCTTGTTTTCTTACAAATTTCCAGTAGCTAAATACCGAAACTAACTCCCTAAGTCTTATTCTTGATTGTATTACTGCTTATTAGAGATACCTAAACATTCATACTAATTTGGAGTTTTTGTGAGGTAATATGAATCCAATAGGGTCACATCTTGCCCTTTTAATCACACTGCTTTCCAGTGGATGCACACATGCCATGCATACTTTAAGACATTTAGATTTCAATACTGCCCTGATGGGATTTGGTATCACCTTATATCAATTTAAGAATTCTGTCATTTAATAAGAGCTTTAGCTTTTAGATTGATGTTTCAAACTTGGTAGCAATCATAGGTGTTTTGGGTAGATAGTTTCTATGTACTTAACCTAAATTTCAAATTTAACACAGAGCAGAAATAATTCCTGAAAGACAAAGACAAGACAGAAGGTTGATGTGATCAGGCCTTTCTTCTCAAAGATACCACAGAGTAGGTAACAAAGCCCTTCCTCATTCACTGGTTGTTTAGAGTGAAGTGCTAATTTGAAGAAAAAGTTAGACAGAATGATATATCAACATCTGGTTCATTCCTACCAACCAACCCACAGAGTGACATGATGCTAACAGGGAACTTAGAGGCCTCATCAGAGGTAAATACAAATCTAGAAATGGGTCTTTAGGTGGTGGCATGTTTGGGTCAAGATGATAGCTGTTATATGGAAACCATTGGTAGAAGTACAATTTAAGGTCTCTGCAGTCAGTCTAAGTAGAAAAGATGTTTTCCACAAATTAATTTGAGAAAGCATGTCTTGGATTGGATTGCAATTGGGCAAAGAAGATCACCTGTGTCTGATAGGAAGGGATTAGAGTGCCAAATGCAGACTTTACATAAAGCTTAAGTCTTTAGGATAAAGACAAACATCTAAGAAAGACTCAAAATTAATAGGACATTAAGCTTCATCTTAGCCTTATTATCAAAGATACATGTTTGCGCCTATCACTTTTAGCTAATTTAACTGAAATTGCCAATTGCTTCACCAAAATCATCACATAACATTAAAAAGTCAAGTTCTCACTTTACAAAAGTTTCCCTAACCTCTTTTAGAGATTAAAAAAAAAAACTGTGAACTGATATTTATTTTAGAGGTGATAATTTCAGACAGTATACATACATTAGACATACATCAGAGATAGGTACATACACCATGGAATCCTCCAGACATAAGTTGATTTCTGGCTTTACTAGTAATCAGCTTTGTGACTTTGAACAACTAACACAATCCTTCTAGACCTTGATTCCCTTATGTATGAAATGTGAATGATAATATTACCTATGCCATAGAATGATTATGAGGATTCAATGAGAGATTACTGTGTGGTAAGAGATTACTAAATACTAGCTTGTAGTGCCAAAAGATGAAGACTGTCAAAGAGCTATGGTTTTAGAATGATAAAGGAGAGTGAAATAACCTGAAAAACCAAAAAGACTAAAGTATAATGACAAGGGTCACAAGGAATTTTACACAGGCTAGATGAAGGCTGGACTAATTATACATTTGTGTAGGGCAATAAGCCAATCAGTTCACTGACTAATGCAGGTCTTGAGTAGGTTATATATACACTAAAATCGGGATCACAATCAGGGAATTGCCATCTAATCAGAGGTAGGCTTGTTTGCCTTACCTGTTCAAATAAACGATGACAAGTTTCAGTAAGAATACATATTTGGAGGGGGTTGCGCTGTGATTTCCATTATGAATTTACTTAGGAACATATACCTGAGTTGTTAACTTTGTGCCTCTTTACTGACATTCAATACAAAACCAGGTGTCATAGGAGTTACTAAGTTCTAATCTCAGATCTTCTACTATCAATTGCTAAGGATCCACCTGAAAATTCTCTCTCTCTCTCTCTCTCTCTCTCTCTCTGTGTGTGTGTGTGTGTGTGTGTGTGTGTGTGTGTGTATGCGTGTGTGTGTATCTGTCTGGGATGGTAGTTCAGGGTCATAAAGAGCTGGTTGGTTAACACAATGAAATAACCATTCCTAGAGCATTATCATCTTGACCCTGAAAGACTGAAACCATAATCAAAGCAATCATTCCAGGCAATACCTTTAACCAACCATATTTAGAGTTCAAGACCAGTTGGTCCAATAGAGTTGGCCAAATTATCTTTTATAATATACCTTCAGTGACATATGTATTTCAATATATGGCTATATGATTGTCAAATACATACACTGATTTCATAATTCCCTAACGTCCCTAAAGTCTTGGATTAGAATTTAAAATTTTGTATTTGTCCTTGAATAGTCAAATATAACTCTTAATTCAGGAATTAAAAATAATTATTATTTACCAAAAGAACTAAAATCATTAAAATATGCCAATCTCTAATTTACAATAGATACTTTCCTGACAATCTAATATATGGATATCTGAACATTCCTAATTCAGGGATCTAGATTACTGCCATTACAGTTTTTATTTCCCCCAAACGTACAAAGGCATCATACAATAAGGCCCATCTTGTAACACTGGTTTTATGCAATATATAAACATGCAGATTAAAATACTCATGACAGATACAGAAGTAATCAAGATTAAAACTAGAATGATATACATCTAATAAAGGATTTCAGAAGAACAAATTGTTATTTTAGAGAAAAAATAGAAAACAATTTTAAAATACATAAATCAAGAAAGTTACTTGTTAGGTAAAACCCTTAAAGCCAAATTATTATTATTGATAATAAAAGTACATTTAAACATCTAACAGCATTGTTCACACACTCCTGTCACATTTACCCAAGGTTAATAGGAAAGAGGCACAAATGCTCATGTGTACATTTTCCATTTTGTGGCTAACCACATTCAGAAAGGAAGCAATCTTTTCCCTCAGGCAGTTCTGAGTTGAATAAAAGGAAACAAAGCGGGAAACATCTTTCTTATTAAGTGATGATGTTCTCTGTACTGGTTTCCAATGAAGAAGGAAAAAGGAGAGGTAAAAGACTAGGTCCATTCACATCACATTGGGACTGAATTTAAATGTCAGCTCAGCCAAACAAGTTAAAACTAGACGTCTAAAACTTGACATCCTAAAATTCTTATATATTTTTTTCAGAACTTCTAAAATTACTGTGTGATTGAATGATGCTTTTCTAAGTTCTGGGAGAAACAGTGCCCTCCTAAAATGCATTACCTAGACAATTCAATAACTAAAAATGAAACATAAAAATTCACTTATCCTACACTTTAAAAAATCACTTCACTTTATAACTGAAAAATGGAATAGGCTAACATTTTAAAAGCTACTTCCCTATGCATGCAGAGAGAGTGCCATATGTTATGAAGTTCATTCCCATCTAGAGATAACAGCAATACCAGTTCTTTGGCTCTCCCAGAGAATAAGAACCAAGAACTGTATTAATATTCTACAAGAAATTACACTAGCCGGCTCGGTGACTCAGTCTGTAATCCCGTGCCTTTGGGAGGCTGAGGTGAATGGATTGCCTGAGCCCACGGGTTTGAGACCCGCCTGGGCAGGTGAGACCTCATCTCTACAATAAATCAAAAAATTAACTGGGCGTGGTAGCGCGCACCTGTAGTTCTGGCTACTTGGAAGGCTGAGGTGGAAGGATCACCAGAGCCCAGCAGGTCGAGGCTGCGGTGGCCAGGAGCGGCCACTGGACTTCAGTCTGGATGACAGAGTGAGACTCCAACTCAAAAAAAAGAAAAAAAAGAAATTACACTATGTTCACAAAATGTACACAATAAACTCTCTAATAAACTCATATTTGTAGCATATTATAGAAAATTTTTCAACTGCCACTGTAATATGGGGAAATAAATAGCATTTGGGTGTCTAATCAGTCTAATTCTATGCTTCTCTTTCCTAGTCCAAAATCCACCAATGAAAGCCAACAAATTTTATTTCTCCCTTTTCCTCTCATACAGTATTTAACAGTAAAAAAGATTAGTGTTAATAACTGTTTTCTGGTTTTGGCTCTGCCATTCTCTGATGCCCAAACTTAGACAAATAACTTACTTTGTTGTTCATATCAAATAGCATTGATTGAAGCTGCAGTCCCACAGATGGGCAATGCCTCACCCCAGTCCCCTCCCCTCTACCTATCAGAAATGTGAAAAATGCTGTGGACAGCAATTTCTGTAGAAATCCTGAGAGCTGTGGTTCTGAAGTGGTTATCTTCAGTGGTGACTGGGTAATCCCAAAAGAGCTGTGAGGAGGGAGATAGGGCTTAGAGAAAAGCAATCAAAAGGCAGGAGTCTTTGAGAAGGCAAAAGACTGCGCTAAGAGCTGCAGGCAAGAGCTGAGGCTACATCTGTCTCTTCTGACAAACCTGGTGCTCAGGTGGAGGAAAACATATATGTCTCCATCACTGTGTGCCATCAGAGTAAGATCCCACAATATAAAAGGCCATCAAAATTGAATGTCTTTCCCTGGGGTATATGTTAGGAGCTGGCTTTTCTTGGTGATAGGTGGGCTTCAAAGGGACCCTAGTTAGTGTAACCAAACAGCTCTTGCTTCTTTTCAGATCTGCTGGAAAGGGGGTATTATGTCTTGCCTCCAAGAAACCAATTTCTCTGGTGCAGGAGTCACTGGCTCTCAGGGTTAGCCATGGCCTTAACTGCTCGTTCATTCTCAGCAACTCTGGGGTCTCCTCATACTCTTTATGACAATGTTGTCTGCCTGCAGCATTCAAATCCACCATGGACCATTGAATAGGTTATTTAAGGCCAGCAATGGGGCCAACAAAAATTGGGATCCCACAAAACTGAAAACTCTTTCACCCCAGGAAAAGAGTGCTCATTAGTCTTGTCCCCTTACCTGGGAAATGGGAAAATTGAAAGCAGTGCATGCAAGAAGTACAGGTTGATCAAGGCTTTCCTTGATAAGATGGAGATGAATATAGCATTCATGAAAATGTCAGAAAAGACAGCAGACTTTGCTGTTTTCTACTCTCCAGGCTACCAAAATCTCTTACATGCACTTCAAGCAAATTCTTCCCAGTGTGTCCGTCCCTCATTCACTCTGCTTAGTAGGTCAATTTTTTCTCTACACCATAGCTCTCACACATTTCAGAGCTCTTAGTGTTAGTTAATAACAAAAAATTTTTAAATGGCTACAGGTCCCACAAAACTGGCCCCTGGCCACCTCCCATTCCCATTCTGTACCTCTCTCCCCTCGATTCATTCACTTATTCTTTTTTACCTATACTTGCCTCCTTTTATTTTCTGGAAAGCATCTGGCTCCCTCTGACTTCAAGCCTTCACATGTGCTACCCTGACCTAGGACTGGCAAACTCCTCCCCCTCATTGAGCCTGTATACTGCTGGTTCTTCAGATTTCAGTTCCAACACCTCTTCTTTGAGAAAAGGTTTCCTGACACCTCCAATTAAGCCAAATCCCCCCCTGCACGCATCAGTAAGTTCCAAAAGGGAAGGACGTTGACTTCTGTTCTTTCCTCAGGATTATATGAACAGTGGCTAGCATAGTGCCAGGCATGCATGGATGTTCAGCGCAATTCACTACATGAATGAATGCATAATAAATGAACACAAAAGAATAAACAATTGGAGGCTGGGACAGGTACATGTCAATATCTCCCAAATAATTAGTGCTATAGCTATGAGAATGTTCAATGTTTTCAGTATCTGAGAAATTAGAAATATAACATATCTGCTTCCATTTACTAGTTTGAATGCATATTTTAGTGTCACTGTTGTTGTTTTATGTACCAGGGATATCAAATGGTATGGATATGCTTATAAGATTGATAGACGAGAATCAGTAAGGAGGTAGGAAGAGCCAGTGACCTCTGGACACCTATTTTTAAGCCCTGCAACACTACCTCCATCCCCCTCACTCCCATAGCTGGAATTAATAGCAAATATTTGAGTAGAACAAGCAAACATGTGCTTTAAAGGAAGAAGCAAAGAAACAACTATGTAGATCTAATAGATAACCTTATGGCCAATATGGCCCAGGAGTATGCCTGTGCCCACAGATCTTCCCCTGTACCCCTCAGTGCTTGTGAATCAAGGCAACAAAACTGACGTTCAGTAGACTGTTTCTGTTTTTGCCACATGCATGTTCTTTTTTTTGTTTTGAGTCGGAGTCTCACTCTGTTGCCCAGGCTGGAGTGCAGTGGCACATTTATGGCCACCACAGCCTTGACCTGCTGGGCTCAGGAGATCCTTTTCACCTCAGCCTTCCAAGTAACTGGAACCACAGATGCATGCCACCACGCCTAGCTAATCTTTTGATTTGTTGTAGAGAAAAGGTCTTGACAAGTTGCCCAGGCTGAAGAAAATAGTTTCTTTAGAAAGTAAATTAGAGAGAGAGAGAGAATAGGAGATTCACCTCCCCAAAGTAGGGAAGGGGACCAAAGCTAGGAAAACATGGCAGCTATAGCCACATGCATGTTCTTATTATTAGAGTTACCATTTGTAGCACAGCAATTTTTACAACCTTGTAAAGGCTGCATTTTTTAAGTCATTCTCTTAGAGAGCATATTCAGTTACTGCACAGATAAAAAGCAAGTAAAATTACTTTAAATGCTAATATTATTTTTAAAGGGCAAATCAATTTCCAAAACCAAATTAAATTGAGAAGTCATTAAAAAGTCATGGGCGGGCTAAAGGCATGTGTTTAGGTATATCATTTAGTCATCCAAATCAAGTTAAGTTCAAAACCAATGACTTTTTGTCTAACAGTGAATAGGTTACAAGAAAAAGTAAAAATATCAAAAATAAAGGCTGAACATTAGATATTCTGTCACAACTTAGTCTCAGGTTATACAGAATGTCACCAGTTTACCAGATTGAATATTTTCATATCTTTCTTTGTAACAATTATCAAACTTCAGTTTAATACTTCAGTCTTCAGTTTACTTTGTGGTTTAAAAGAAATTATAGGAGATTTGAGTAAATGAAAAAAATATTTCCTTACCTCTCATTCCCAACTTTTCTCCCAACACTCAA
This sequence comes from Carlito syrichta, assembly GCF_000164805.1. Taxonomy (NCBI): domain Eukaryota; kingdom Metazoa; phylum Chordata; class Mammalia; order Primates; family Tarsiidae; genus Carlito; species Carlito syrichta. Next base: position 294,039 of record NW_007062975.1, read on the forward strand.
TAACTTAAGGTTAATGTCTCAGAAATATCTCACAACACCAAAGAGGTTTCTGGTACTCATTGTAAATTACAATATGTATTGTCCTTTTTAAATTCATGTCTTAAAAAAAAAAAAAAGTACATTTCCAAGGGCTTCTTTCCCTCCAAACACAACTTCAAGGTTGTTTACATTCCAAGCCCTAGAAAGAGATGAACAACAATTCCAGCATGACATTATATGTGGTGATCACATGGACTCCCCTCAGCCTTGGAAATGCCAAGCCTGATAACATACTGTTTTCATTCTGCCTCACATCTTTATGAAACAAAAGGCACCTGATTTTTTTCTTCAATGGCAGAATAAATTGTCAGACTTTTCTTCAAGAAATCTTGGAGGTGAAATATATCATCTGAAATGATTACAGTCTTAATAGCAGAAGAAGATGAAGTACCAGCTCATGGTATGACAATAAGTTATTGTGGGTTTAGGACTTCTTGCAAAGATGATTTGTAAAAAAAAAAAATTTTGCCCATCAAAAGAAGAAGGAAAGAGGCCTTAGGGTCTCAAATTCCTCATTTCAAGTTTCTCTTAAAGCTAGGCATGAGCTTGTGTCTCTTAGTTTTCATCACATCTTCAGATTTATGCAAGACTCTACTTCAAGCTGACTATATCAAAGTAGTTGTGATGGCCACTATATGGGAGAATTAGAAGAAAATTATATTGTTTTGTTGCTTTAATGCTTTCCCTTCTCTTTTCTCCCTTCTCCCTTGTCTTTCCTTCTCCTCCTCCTTCTTCCTCTTCTTCCTTTTCTTCTTCTTTAAACTGTATACAATGGGTTTAAGTTTCATCTAGGAAAATTTTTTTAATTAAAAAAAGCTGGTAATCAATTTTGAATATGGCTTCCACTGAAAAATATACACATCCCTTTGTCAGCATATAGAGAATTTGACTTTAATTATGTAAAACAATCTGGTGTCTCACCAGTGCAATACCTTATCTAAATAAGATAGCATCAGTATTCCCTAAAAATGGACATTGTAATCTACTCAACATTGAAGCACCAGGCTAAAGGGGAAGAGAATATATTCTAGACTCACTTTCAGTGCACACTTTCAGTGATCTTTCAGTAACACAACCCTTATCTCCTCAGTCGTGTCTTCCTCTTCCTGCCCTTGGCCTCCAGACATGATATTTTTTCCAACAGAATAATATTGACAGTGACACATATATGACACTGTATTAGTGTGGTCACTTTCATATCACAAAGCTTGATGGATTTATCAGAGAAAATTCAGCAGATTTCTCTTTTTTCATGGAGCAGAAATAGTCACTTAACCTCTCTGAATCAGCTTTTTAAATGAAAAACAGGAAACAATGTTTCTCTCCTACCTTCTCAACAGAGTTATTATGAGTGTCAAGTAATAGAGTAGGTGACAGTGTTTTTGAAACTTTTTGTGGACTCATCACAAATATGCAGGGAGTAAACCATTAAAGTGAGTTGAAATCTCATCGGGCTAATGTAGTGGAGTAAAGTGGAACCCTAAACAATCATTTGAATGAGGAAGAAAACAAAAGAGTTGGCCATTGGAAATGATATTTGTTTCAAATAACCTAGACTACTTTTTACATTACTCAAATACACCAAATAATAATTGTTTTCTATCCCTTTGCCTTTACTTGTGGAGAGAGAGCTGAAGCTGAAGATATTATTATTGTCATCATTATTACTATGGTGGGGGCACACCTGCAAGTCACAATTCAATGACTATTGAACATATGGCAATTGCTTTTTGTGCTAAAAAATAACGGGCATATGTTGCCTGGTTAAATGACACATCTAATAGGTTTGAAAGCTGATTCACAGCAATCATTATATACAGATTTAAATTTTCACAACGAAATGCTTACTCTGCAACCTTTTCTTGATCTAATCCTGCTCCCCAGAACTATTTTGCCTCACAAAATTCCTCCTCTATTCTACATGGTAGCTATGTCTGCAGCATCACGAGTATTTCCACAGTTATGAACATCATCACAAATATCTTTGACCTTAACTTGGACCCTGACATTGTTACAGGAGCATTTACAGAACTTAGAATCAATTAGTTATAATAGTATCTATTCTGAGACTATTCCACAAAGCAAACTCAAAAATGCCTTTGGCTTTCCTCTCACATCTTTGCAACCCTTTGTACCAAAGTACCCTCTCATCTGATGTTCTTTGCATTACAAATAAATTGGGATTCACTCTTTTCCTTGCAAGATTGTGGTTATCCATGTCTTGCTCATGAGTAATCCTGAAAGGCTGGCTGGATATTTTGTTTTCCTAGGCAGTTTTGCAAGAGGAAGGGTGCTATTTCTGTTTCAAATTACTAAACTGGGGAAAAAAAGGAAGCAAGCTTATTGTCCAAATCTAGACACATACTTACCCACCATGGGAAATGGCTAAGAGAAAAAAATACAATGGAAACTTAAATTGGATTTTCCAGGTTCCATTGGACTTTGAAGAACCAAAGTAATGTTGTGAAAGGTCATATTAAGTAGCATCTTCATTTGTTGAAAGATGGAGCAAAAACCCAAAGAGCTTCAGCCAATCAAAAGAAATAATTTTGCTTTTGTAGTAGAAGATACAACAGCTTATCAAACATAGTTTTTGTCCAGCTCAGAGCTTATATAAAGATGATTATTTCTCACCTTGTGCAAGAGTGGCTGTTACTTATCTGTTAAGTCATTTTTAATAAAGCAAATTACATCTGTAAAAAAATAACTTGTAATTTAAGGCATAATTATAGCTCTTCAGTTACCAAATATATGTATTTTTTTTTGTTAAGTATATTCCCCTTCCAGTAGTTTCTGAATGAGCTTGAGACTTGACAGGCAAGGTTATCATTTGGTATAGATCACATTGTGATTTTTTAAAAAAAGTTTCACAAAAATGCATGCACCTCAGATTCTGCTAGAGTGGAAGAACACGATTATGATGAAATTCGGAGTTATAACAATAAGGAGACAGAATGTTAGTGGGGTTTGCTATCTTCATTTTACAGCTTCATAGACTTGGTATTTGATTCCACAAACACAAATTTCATATATTTTGATACGATTTCATCTTCTTTGATTTTAAATATTTCAGTACACATTTCTTTCACCAACCAGGCATCATAAAATTTTTACATAATCCTTTTAAGAACTAGTATCCAATTTTTTACATGTACACGAACCATACAAAATGGAAAGACATTTTCCCAATGAGACACTTACATATTTCCTTCTGCTATTAAGGTTGCTTCAAAGAGACACCATCAAACACTTACTAAAATTACTTAAAAATTTAAGAAGAAGAGAAAATCATTTTTAATTAGCAGCATGAATTGAAGGTTTTGGCTTTTCCCTTTCACTTCTTTGCCAACATAATGTGTGATAAAGTGCTGAATTTACTAACTCAGAGAACTTGAATCTGTTTATTGTGACCTACTTCTTTATGAGACTGACTGAATCATTTCATTTGGAAACACCCATTTTCACGCACATAAAATGTAGTACTGAGTATATGACCACCAAAGTTAGTATAGTGCCCTAGAGACAAGAGAGGAGCAACCTGAAGAAAGTGGTGTCCAGCAAGCAAATGCTGCGAAAAATAAGTATTGATAGGATTTTGTATATGGAATTATGTGATAATGTCTGGGAAAGCTATTTCTCAGAGCAGACGTCAAGTCACAAGTGATCAAATAGAGGGTAGATGATATGAAAAAGAGTGGCAGGGGGGCCCAGACTCACTTTGAAATTGGTGATGAAGACTGGTCACAGGTGAGAAAGAAAAGGTTATTAGGGAGCTAATGACTGGGTATCAGTCTAACAACAATGGAGGGGGAAACAGTGATCAAAAATCCTATACAGTCTCAGCTAAGAAAGGAGGCAACAGAGGCCAAAAGTAAAAGAGTAGTTGGGGAGGAGAGGCAAGAAAAAGAGATTAGTCAGGGGAGAAATAAGGCTGAATAAAGGCACCTATATATGTAGCCATACCAGATCAGTCTGGTTCAACCTTTATGTAACAGGGCTGTGAGTTTTCAGTTGCCATACCCAGACGAGCCAAACGTGCAACCACCTAAGTGGGAAATCTAAGTGCTCTGGATCAAGGAGTAAAGAATGAATTAGGAAGAAGACACCAGTGGCAGGATCCAGGATCCAATTAAGTGAAGCTCTGGCATCACCCTTTGGCAGGATCCAATCAGATAATGCCTCCGGACATCACCTCATTGCAAGATCCAATCAGAACATGCCTCATTTCCCTATGGTTATAAAACCTGAACCAGCCCCCAGCTCAGAGAGAAACTGCTTTGGGAACTAACCCCTGTCTTTCCTTTACTTGTTACAAGTAATAAATTCCCCTTGCTAAATCCTCCTGGGTTGACAGCACTGGGTTGAAATCTTACAAGTAACAAACTATCCAGTTAGGTAGCTAACATTTGGGGATGAAAAATCATATGGGGAGAGCAGAAATTTTCAATAATTCTGTATTCATATTTTTATTAGAAGGGTTATCTTGGTTTCATTATACTTTATTATTTTTTCATCTTTTTAGAAAACATATTAAACCAAAATTTCCCCCTGCCAGAGGCAAGAAATTCAAAACACAAATATACTTTAGAGGAGCACTTTACTGACTCAGACTTACAGAAAGCCTAACCAACATGTTATTGGCAGAGAGACACAGTAAACTGTTACTAAACAAATAATCTGCATTCATCTGCATCAGTAATATACTCTAAAAGCACAAAGAAATGTGATAGAGCAAACATACCATTGTCACCTTTTGGTGGAAATGTCAAGGGTGGTCAGCACAAAACTCTTTCAGGGATAATAAAACACTATCTCTTTAGGGATGAAATCAGGTAGAGAAAGACGTCCCACTGTGACTTTATCATAAAAAACAGGAGGAAAGGATAAAACACTATTTGGTATTTGGTGGACAGCTATTGCTCCATCATGGTGACCCAAGAATGAGTCCGCAGGGTTACATCAGGCAAACTTCTGAAGAAGATCCCCCCCCAAAAAAATTGAATTGTCTTTTGGACGGCAGGCCCCTTGTAGTACACTCAGAATTTGTTCCTCTAGATCCAAGCAGTCCACCAAAGTTTTTATCTGGAAGTTTTGAGAAGGTTGTGTCATGATTTGTGAAAGAAATGACCCCAAGCTGTGGCAAACGGGTGACTGGTTCTTCCACCATGACAACAGGCCTGCCCACACCACACTGAGTGTTCAGCAGTTTTTGACCAACAAAGGCATGACCTTGTGCCCTTATCCTCCCTGTTCACCTAACCTCACCCTGAGCAACTCTATTCTGTTTCCCTGGATGAAAAATGTACTCAGGGTACCTGATCTCAAACCAGGCGAAGCAGGGACCAAAGGGAGGCCCAAACTACCTGTACAATGACCAGTCATCATCAATGACCTAATCCTGAATTGTACCCTACATCTTTAAAATAAAATAAAATAGTAAAACAAAATATTTTTTAAAAAGTCCTCAAATGGGAATGTTTTGCCAATGTGGAAGAGTTGAAACAAACAAAAAAAACAGCAGAAGCACTAGAAAGCATTAAAGTTGACAAATTCAAAGACGATTTCGAGCAATGGAAAAAGCATCTCAATAGGTGTGCTGCATCAAACGGAGAGTACTTTGAAGGTGATTGAAGTTTAAACATGTAAGAATATATACACAATCCTGAATAAATAAATTTCATGTTTTTTGGGGGTACCCTCATTTGTTATTTGAAATGAGTTAATTCTTCTCTCCTAAAAGCAACAGTGTCAATTGCTCTCCTCATGATATCCTGACATTTTCATAAATAAATTTATATAAATATAATTCACTGCTGAACACTCAGGTATACATCTGTGCTACATAAGAGTGAGATACCACCTAACTCCAGTCAGAATGGCAATTATCAATAACTCAAAAAATAACAGTTGCTGGAGACGGTGTGGTGAAAAGGGAACACTTCAACATTGTTGGTGGGAGTGCAAACTAGTGCAACCTCTGTGGGAAGCAGTGTGGCGATTCCTAAAAGCTCTAAATATTGACCTCCCATATGACCCTGCAATCCCCCTACTGGGAATATACCCTGAAGAACTCAAATCACTCTATAAAAAGATACCTGCACAC
>NW_007062975.1:300625-389280 GCF_000164805.1 Carlito syrichta
CTAACCCTTAACTGTACCCCACAATATCATAATAAAAAATATTGATTAAAAAAAAAAGAGTTAGAACCTTTTTAAGGTTTGAAACTCTGAGTTGATTCCTAGCTCAGCCACTTATTAGCTATATAATCTTGGGCAAGTAGCCTGATTCTTCTCGATTGTTTTTTTAGTTACTGTAACATAAAGGCCTGTTGACTAAATGAGATGGTATATGTAAAGTATATAGAGCCACACCTAGCATGAAATGTTGCACAGATTATCCCTGGCTTCCTCTCTTCCATTCCTCTGGAGTCTATTTTAAAAGAAAAGGTTTGTGTGTTAGATACACTATAAGTCTATGTCCCACCTATTAAAGGACATGTATTTGCTATGTAGACATTACTGCCTGATTCACACTAATGTGAGCCTGGGCGACTGATGAGGACAAGCTATCACAATTCCGCGGGTCCTTAAGGAGTGAAAATATTGACCAACCATATGATTTTCCCCTTCAGAAAGAAGGAAAAAAAAAAACATTTTTAGGCACTCTTGTGTATTCCAGAAAATCAGTTAGATTTTAGGGGCAGGCATCTAGTTATGTATCTTTAAATGCTTTAACATCTCAATCAATATTTAGGACACTGAAATATTGTTTTCCAGAAATCTAGAAATTACAGAATTTGTAAACAGATGAGAAATACCTGGCTTTCATTATTCGAATTTGACAATTACCTGAATTACAAATCACCTCTCCCCCTGCCACTCAAATTTATAATAGATCATTTTGCTGTGTTCTAATGTGCATCCAAAGTTTAAAGTTATCTATGAGTCTAATTTCCAAAAAAACTTCTGGAAGTTTTTTGTATCTAGATTCAAGGCATTTAGGAGACCTAAAGTCACTCTCAGATCAATCCTGGTCAATTATCAGGGAATGAGGCCCTTTATTTACTCTTGCTGACTTCTTTATTATTCTAGGACAGAAAAGGTCTATGGTCACTCTCCCTGGAAGAGGGCGTTAATCTCAATGTTATGGGTTGGCAAAGCCGTGGTAAAGGCCTAATCCATGTTTGAATGGAGAGTATAAGTTTATAGGGAAATCAGAAGTTCACAGACAATGGCAATAAACATTAGCATGTGGGGAGCACCACTTAAGTGGTGCCACGAGGTAATGGATTTCACAGACATGAATAGGATTTTTGAAACAGTAATATATATGTGGAATCCTTTAATTTTGACAGTCAGGGGTGTAAAAAGGGGATTTATTCCAGGTAGCAGCTTGAGAAAAGACTGGCAGAAAATGATCTGAGAATTCAAGGAGGACACTCCTTTTATTGGTGAACAGTGGGGAAGTTAGTTTTTTTAACTGCTTGAACAACCCTACCCACTGTACTTGTAGAATATAAGATCCGTAGGGGCAGCAGTCATATCTGTTGTATCCATCACTGTGGAACTAATACCTAGCACTTTACTTTACTAATACCTAGCTCATTTGAATACCCCCCAAATGATAACAATTATGATGATTTGCTTAGTAAATATTTGCTGAATGAATGAAAGTGCACTGATATATAAGAGAATATCAATATGGGGGTAAACTCTGTTTTTGGCTGTTGTCTTAATGTCTTTCGAAGGTCTTGGGTAAACTTAGAAAATGAAGCATGTCACATAGTTGAAAATAATATTTAATATGTTGGCTGGCAGAAGTTAAAAACCACCTTGGAAAGCTAGAAAAACTGTGTAACACCAACAAGATGCAATTTATTATGAATATGTAAACATTATTTCATATTTATATTCAAAAAAGACAAATGAAAAGGATAGCCATTAATGTGACCACTCAGTCCCTTTCTATATCTCAGATTCCATAAGCACCTTCCTTTAGAATTCATGTAAGAGAATCAAATGTAATGAGTTCATTCATTCTACAAATACTTGTGAGATACAGAGATGCTCCTTTATTATTAGTTTGTAAAACTCTTGAGGGGTGGGTGTCACATATTCACCTTTAGTGCTTGGCCTTGAGCAGGTGGGCAGTCAATACGTGTTCACTCAATGAAAAAAATGGACAGAACTTCAACCTCACCAATTCTAACATGTCAAGTTTAGTATTTATTATTCTTTCATCTAAAAAACCACTGTGTGGAGTTCTTATAATCCTTTTTAAAATATATTTTCAGGGAGAGGCAAATAAGAGGGAATACAAGGAAATATGAGAGTTAATTTCATTGGAATTATATGCATCACCCTTATGACACATCCCATTTCAGTTATTTGAAAACAAGATTTTTCTGTTATCCTGTGAGCTCCTACAGTTCAAAACTGAAATCCAAATCCTTCTGGGAGCATTAAGAAACAACTATCATAATGCTTTACTCACATTAGGTGTTAAAAAATGTGTTGAATATTGAAGTTAAAAGATATTTGATATAAACATCTACCAGCACAACATTATATTAACTATAAATACTGGGGAAGGTGCTGGTAATGAACTGAAATATAAACACAGGGCGGTGCTAGTGATGAACTGCCTTATGTTGGCTTTAGGCCTTTAAGCCTGAATTCAGGCATAAAAGAAATTCATCATTTTATCAATTAAACCTCAGGATTTACAATACCCAAGAACCAAACCTTCCTGAAGGTCTTCTGTTCATTTTGTGTTAATGTATACTGAAACCAAGTTATAAGGTAACTTTAGAATTCACCTGGTTTCAGAATTCCTGCCTATAGCTAAATAAAGATAAATGGACACATGTGAAAAGGCCTTACCAGCAGTTATTTTAAAACTATTGGGTGAAGAGATTGTTCATCCTGCTTACCTGCCTGGGGTTCAGCACTCACACTTAAAATCCTGTCATGAGGGTGTCTTTGGGATTCTATGCCATGGATGTCAACACAGCATAATAAGGCCTTTCTGATACATCAGAAAATAAATTCTTTGGAATGTGATCCAAGATTGATTTGCCATATTTTGAACTCTGCTCTATAGATGACATAATATACTGAGGTTTTATAAACAAATGAAAAATTAAGTGCATATTGTTACATATAAAATTCATTCTGAGAATAGAACTTTGACATTAAAATCAAGAAATAAAAAAGTATACTCAAGTATTTCTCCTTTCTGCTTCATGAAGATCAACTTCAGTAAGAAAATGTGTCTCAAATGCATTCGTTCAAACGCAACATATGGCAACTTGCCCTCATGAACCCCCAAAAGTCCTTTGTCACGATGCAATTAAAGAGATTCTAATCTTCCGATTAAGAGAAAAGTGACCTTTCTGTCAATTAAAAAAAAATCTTCTAAGTTTACAGTCCTTTTTCACCTCTGCTGATCTGGGGCTATAATAGAGCATTTTCGCCTTTATTCAAAACCATGCTGCAACCACTTCCAAGAACCTACCCTAAATTTCAGTATTAAGAAACACTTAAGAAACCATTAAATTTCCAAACAGGTTAAACTGAATTTTAACAATGGTTACTAGAATATGTAAAGGGGATTCAGTTTCATGCCATACAGAAATAAGTTAATGAAGACTATATTTTAAAAGAACCATTTTATTGGAGGATTTTTCCTAACAGGGTATGAACTCTGGAGACTGTTAATAGAGTCCTATCTGACATACCAAGAGTTTAACACATTTACACAACCATAAAATATAAAGTGGGCCCTGATGAAAAGACTTCTAAAGGGAAAAGTGTAAGGGGAAAATCCATAGATGCTTTGCTCTTTTTAGCTTATCCTAGGATCCTCAAAAGTCATTCTTAAATTTTATTTTCAAAATACTCTTGGAAAAGTAAAAATACATTCACCAAGTCCTTGGAATATGCCAGATGTTACACCAGTACATTTTAAAATATTATATCATTTCATGCTCACTACACCCTTTTGGGGATAGGTTTTATGATCTCCATTCACAGATGAGTAGAGTAATTGAAGCTCAAAGGAGTTACAGAAAAATATTGACAGTAGAAGTGTAGGAATAGCATTCTGAGTCATTTAGCTCATGAAGTTCCTCTGGAGACTTTCTTGTGTTAAACACACTATTTCTTAATTTTGGGATACCTGGCAGGAAAATCCTACCATCACCATGTACGATTTGAGTTCTACGAGTTTCTACCTAGAAGCAAAATAAAAGTGGGAATCATATAATGATGGAAGTAGGAAGAAGTACCTGCTATCTTCTCAACAAGCCAGTAAGAGACACCAGATATCTCAGAGAGCTGCCAATGACAGGCATGAGAGGAAGTTTTAAAAGACTCTGGACTGACAAGCCTGCTGACTGAACACTTTAGCATGGCGATATTACCTTCGCTTCTGAGATGGGCAGATTTTGAAACAATAACATGGAAGCCAGCTCAAAATCCCCCCTTTTCCACCTGTGGTCAACACACTAGAGTGGAGTAGAGCCTGAAACCTCTGGATTAGAAACTGGTTGTCCATTTCGCAACTCTGTAACATTGAGCAAGTTACTTAATCTATTGTGCCTAGGTAACCTTATTTGTCATAACAATACCAACCCATAGGGTAAAACTATTTGAATAGTACCTGACAGATGAGCACTCAATAAATATTAGCTATTGTTAACAATTTATTATTTCTGTAAATCATATTAAATATGAAGCCCCAGTATTGTGTCATTCAACAAAAGAGCATACCTACCACATTAACAATGACTTCTAAAGAGTATAAAACTAAAAACAAAAGAAAAAACATAGCCTCCCCCTCCATAAGGCATTCAGATACACATGAAGAGACAGTAGAGGTTTCCTTTTGTATAAAAATTTAAACTATATCGATCACACAGTATCATCAATAGAAAGTGAAGAAGCAGCGTTCATGATAATTTAACATTTTTTCTTAATGTCATATACATATACATATTAGCAGTTCACATCAATGAAGCTATTGTTCACTCCTTCCCCAAAATTCTATAGTATTAGATCAAACAGAGGGAGGATTAAGCCAAAAGCACCAAGTATGGTTGCATCTTTATAAATAAAGTGAGTCCGACTTCCCTCCTTCTTATAAGAGACAGTCTTACAGAAGAAGTAGACCACCACTTGAACCTGAAAAAAATTACTTATTTCTCATCAGGTTATCTGAAAATGAGAGAAATGTTAAGCCATGTGACATTTACAGAAACTGTAGATTTCTGTGTTCACCTGGAATCGAAAGAGCAAGTCATGCACTGTAAAGGTGAATTTTGGAAAGAGTATTGAAACAATGAGAGCACAACCCTGTCCCTTCCAGCCACTACAACATAAGATTTATAAAACTGCTACCTCTGTTGCTGGTGAGTAATCATGCCACATTGTTCCCGCATATGAAAATTAATGGGACAGATGCTAGCTGCAAGGTTCACTGAAATTCAGTATAAAGGGTGGTTTTTTTTCTTTATGGCAGTGAGAATAAAGGTGTCCTGCTATGTCCAAACTCTAATGATAAATTCTTATTTAGAATAAAACAATCTGTATAGTTTGCTACACCTCTATGTTAATATGTATCATTTATAGCAGATCATTTTAAGACACAATGTTCTATTTTGAAGCATGTCTCAACTTCTGGGACATCCTACAAAAGCCAGGGTTTGGTAGGACTGTCACCTAAGGTAGCTGCTGGTCCACTAATAGAAAACAAAACTTGCCCTGACAATGTAGATAAAAACCAAACATTAAAATGAAAGTTAACCCACACATTGTGTCCTCTTAACAAGGTCAAGGGCTTATCTTAAATGATGTATCTAGTTATTAAGTAAATTTCTATTAAGTGCTTGCAACACATTGGGTTAAGAGTTCCTGGCCCCAAGAAGTACTCAGTCTAGTTGGAGAAGACAACAAACTAGAAATGACACCTTAGAGTGATATGTGATAAAGGTGCAGAAAGGAGTGGGTAGATAGGAACATGATGTTCAGACAACGATTCTTAGAAGAGGTTAACAGCGCATAGTTTTGGGATATATAGAGTTTAATTTCCATTGACCTAGACTTCCTACAACTAAAATAGAAGGATATAGGAATGTGAGAAATAGCTTCAGTGGGAGAAATTGAATTGAACCCATAGGTTAATTTTGTTAAATTAGATCCAGAGGAAAATAAGCACTTAGCAACAGTAACAATATGTAACCAGTACATGACCTAAAACAAACTTGTTTATAGCAAATGTACATAAAGCAAATATGACAAATACAAGCAAATCTATGAGCAATTGGTAGTACCCAGGTAATCTTATAAAGTAATAATCTCTATAGAGAAGATAAAAACCAAGTTAACCAGACTTATAATAGCAATTGTCCAATGATCTGGGGACCTAGAGATTCTTTTTCTACTATTAGCCAATCAGTGAGTCATGTGTCCTTGGGTAAATCAATCACTTCCAGTTTGTGAACCTGTGTCCCCACTAAGGAATAAGAAGGCTTGACAAGATTGATTTTGTAAACTGTACAACTAAGTAGAATGAGGAGGAGTGGGAGGGAAAGCACATCCAGTTGTCAACCCCATCTCTTGTACATTTTGGGGTTCCCGGGAAAGCTTCTGCTGGTGAACACAGGGAACCAACTTGTCTTGAAAATCAGTGAAGAAGTTGGTCTCTGAAATTTTCTGGTGCCCTATTTCCTAAGTATATGGGCTACTTTCTAAATCTTGCAGATGTAAAAAGAGTGAAGAACAAGTCATGATTCCTTGAATTAGTTGCAATTTGGTATTAACAAAAATTTTAAAAATAAGTTGAAAAACTTGGCAAAATAAAATATTCCTTGTATGCCTGAGATGACAGGGATAAATGGATAACATCTTTTTATTTTACTATATTTGAAGGCCTGTTTTTCTTTCAATGTTATCTAAACTATAAATTGCCAAATAAATAGGTCGGCACTCTTTCCTGATCTACTCTTTTTGTTTAGGTTTTGTTTTTGCCTTTTATCTGTGGACTACACCCTTAAAACAGTCAACTAATTGAGCTCCATATTACTACCTCTTGAACTATTTTCCATTTTCCTGTCAGAAAAGTCTTGCAATGGTACAAATTCTTTTCATGGCTGCTCAGTGTCTATAGAGCAAAGTCCAAATTCTCCAAAATGGTATGCAAGACCCTTCATCGCCTAATACTTTCTCCAACTCCAGCTTCAGCTCTTAAAAGACCCATCCCACCCTACACTACAAAAGCCCCATAAAGTACATGGTCTTCTAAGCAGCTAATGTATTCCCCCAACCACTCCCCATTCCTGCCCCTCTTACTAATAGGCTGCTTATCTTTCAAAACTCTGTCTCATCAACACTCTTCAGACACTTAAACCTCTAACCCTTAGCAATTTTCTTTTGAGATCCAACTATATCCTAGGTGGAAAATTATAGTATCTTGACAACTAGATTGCTTGGCACAGAGCAGGCATATACACACACACACATAAATACATATATGTGTGTACACACACACACACACACACACACACACACCAGTATGAATGAATGAATAATGCTTTATTCTTACAGTTCATTTGGGTTTAGCAATTATTCATTCATGAACTGTAAGAATAAAGACTACAGCATAGGCCAAAACTTAGAGAAACATGGCTATGCAGAAACTGAAAGCATGCCTCTTAAAAATAGTTCTGCAGTGTCCTCTTCCTTTTCTCTTCTTATTTGTGTTCTACATAGCACCTAGCAGAGTGATACAAGCATATTAGGTGCTCCACAGATATCAAATGGTTAAAGGATGCCCGCTGACAGAAAATGCATAACCTCCAGAACAGTGAGAAAAATGAATCTGTGAAAATATTTCTGTGTGTGGGTGTGTGGTGCACACATGATCTTCCATGTGAGAGTTGGAAAAAAATTATCCTCTCTGACATTGGGGCAGAAGATAATGGATCAAGTACCAAGCATGACTAAATGGTACGAGGTCAGAGTAAGATTTCCTACTCACTACAAAACAGTCAAATTATTCTTGGATGAAAACAAGACAGACCAAGGCAGGGCTCAGGTGGAATGTAGTCAGACTTGGCTGAGTAGGAAGGAGACTGTATTATTGTATGTGCTGATTTTTCTTTTCTTGGAAGAAATTTTAATGTTTCCATTTAAGTCAGACCAAAAAAAAAAAAAGGAGAGAATAGCACACCTGACCTTTTCCTTCTTCACAGATGATTTATCTTATTTAAATAGCCTACACTTGGGCTATCTACACTGATATATCTGCTGTATTTTGTGACTTGGTCTACTGGCTGGCCTTGTCATTGCATTTGCAACAGGACCATTACAAATTGGAGAAATTGGAGTAAGTCACTTTGTTCATCACCTTGATACTAAATTTAGGTCACATATATTTTCTTAAATTGTTTGTTACTCCATTTGTACAGTCATTTGTCCTTTTCCCCATGAACACAGTATGTGCTCATTTGCTCTGTTTGCAGAGACGCACAGAACATTTGGCTTAGGAGGGCTCCTCTACAAAACAATTCTGTTATTCTAGACTGTTCTTCACATCGACTTTGGGAATCTGTTCCCATCTGGTGGCTCCTGCAGGCCAGCTGTCAGGTTTCTTTTCCTCCTGGGACTCTCTCCCAAGGACCATGATGCTGTTCCTTCACAGGAAATGCTCAGCCACCCCTGCTTCACTAATGAGAGACCTGAGCATAGTGAATGGAAATGACCAGCCAGACGCAGAGCTAAGAAAGCTCAAAGTGTTTCACTAGGTACTTCCATGTTTTAGACATGCTGACATTTTTTGCCTTTCCTCAAATACATTTTCTGTTTTCATTTTGTGTCTGGCTGGAATATAAAACGTAATTTGGGCTTAAACAGTTAAAAAAAAAAACAGTGGGCTAGTTGGTGCCTAGTTCAAAAATATAAAGAGGGAAAAGGTTTTCCGGTTTAGGAAAAGACAAGGATATCCTTGACTCACATCCAGGGATATGTAATTTGCAGGTTTAGTAATTTTGCACAGCTAGACACCATTCTCCTCTTCATCACTAGAGAATTCCACAATAAAATAACTACATAACATGTGGAACCACACTCCACTCCTTTCAAAAAAAAAAAAGAAACAAAAATATACACATGAATAACAATGAAGAAAATATTTTCCTTTATTTGTGGCTCAATTTCTAGCTATTATCATTTGACTCTTTGCTCTTTTGATGTGCACATTTGTTTTAACTCAGAGAAAATACATAAGGGCCCACTGAATTCACAGCAGGGACCACTTGGATTCTTATATAGGACAAGCACTGAAGGAATAGTGAATAAAAAATGGAAAGTAAGTGAATAAAACTTAAAAACAATAAGTCATTAAAAGTTACAAGGCTAAAATAATTAACTTATGATATTAATAAACCTATGAAGACTATAAAACCATTATCATAGATTTTGAAATGGTATTTAATGAAATTCAAATCCACTCTTGATTAAAAACACATAATAAAATATTCCTCTCACAATATAAATGCCAGTATTATATTTCAAGGAAAAAATCCAGACTTTTTTCCAATTTTAATAAGGAACAACAAATTACCAAAAATGTCTACCAGTTTACCTAGTTCTAGAGGAAATAATGAATACTAGTGAATCAGAGAAAAAAAGTAAAGGCATAAAAGTTTAAAAGAAAGAGGTAAAATTAACATTATTTGTAAATTTATATTTGGGTCTTTGAAAAACATAAAAGAATCAATTGCTAAAATATATTTTTTAATAAGAGAATTCAGAAAGGGCCAAAAGTAATATACACAAGTCAATAACTTTCATACATACAAGAGCCCACTTCAAAGACATAAAAAGAATAACAGGGGAATAAACTAAATAATAAACATGTAATATTTATTAGATGAAGTTGCCAGAGAACACAAAAGAATGTTAAACAAATGGAACCATGTTTTCAGATGGAAAGACTCAAAACCTTTTAGATGTCTCTAAATCAATCTTGAAATTTAACATGAAGCTACTAAAAATATCAACAGAAACTGTGGTTGAAGTAGACAAGCTGAATCTAAATTTCATAAGAAAAGATAAACAAGTAATAAATGAAGAATAGCCAGAAAAAGAAATGTAATGATGGGAGAACAGTCCCAGAATATGTTAAAATATACCATAAATCTAAAATAATTAAAACAAGTGGTACTGGCAAGAACAGTCAGATTCCATGGGGCTAACTACAAAGTAAAATACAGTTTCAAAGATAAATTAAAATTTTGTATGTAATAAAGGTAGAATCTCAAATAAGTAGAAAAGATGGATTCCTTAATACATGATGTTTGAGTCACACTTTGCAACTTTAGAATAAATTCTAAATAGGTTAAAGTAATTATGCTGGTGAGAATGTAGAGGAAGGGAAACTCATACATTGTTGGTGGGAATGTAAATTAGTATGCCACCGTAGAAACAGCAGGAAGCTTCCTCAAAATATTAAAAATAGATCCACCATATGACCCAGCCATCCCATTACTAGGTATATATCTAAGTGAAATGAAATCAGTATATCCAAGAGAGATCTGCACTTCCACAGCCAGCATATGGAATCAGTCTAAGTGTCTGTCAATAAATGAAAATGTGGCATATATACAAAGTTGAATACTATTCAGCCATAAAAAGGATAAATGCTGTCATTTGTGACAACGTGGATGAGCCTGGAGGACATTATAAGTGAAAAAAGTCAGGCACCAAATGACCAATACCACACCATCTCACTGATATGTAAAATATATTTTTAAAATGACCTCAAGAGGATAATAGTGTATAATAGTGGTATCAGAGTGGGCATATAATAGTGGTTACCAGAGACTGGGGAGAATGGGGAAAGTGAGGGTCAGGAAAGGTTGGTCAGTGGGTATAGTTAGGTAAGAGAAGTTCTGACACTCAGTTGCATAGTATGGTGACCAGCGCTAACAATAATGCACTGTGTATTTCAAATAGCTGGAAGAGAAAATGTTCATTTCGCAGCAATGAAATGATAAATGCTGTGTTGATGGACATGCTCATTATCACGATTTGATCATAATGCAATGTGTATTGTATACAACACATCATATTGTATTCCATACAGATGTACAATTACTATGGGTCAATATAAATAAATAGACTAATTTTTTAAATAATGATTTTTAACAATTCCAGAATAAAGAAAGTCTTTCAAATTATGACTAAGACCCAGAAGATATTAAAGAAAACACTGGCACAATTGCCTACATAAAAATGTGTTATTTCTCTATGGCAAAAAAGCAAAGTGGAAAACAATGAACTGAAGAAAATGTCTGCATTTTATTTATGATATATGTCATATTTTTGTGTTATACATAAACACTCCAAAAGTCAATAAGTATATGAACACATTTCACAGAAAATAAAATACAAATGGCCCTTACACCTGTGAAAAATGCCAAGCGCATTCTCAATAAGAAAAATGCACATTTAAACTACACTGAGGTTTTTTTCACTAGTCAGAATGGTAAGAATTGTTCAGCTTGATAATACATTGGGTTAATGAGGGCATAGAGATTATAGATTACTGGTCGGTTGCAAAATGCTGTGACCTCTGTGGAAAACAATTTATAGTATTTTTAAAATAAAAAATATGTACCTTTTGGTTTTTGTTTTTATCTTGAGTTGGGGGTCTCTGTCAACCATGCTGGGGTGCAGTAGCATGATCATGGCTCACCTCAGCCTCCATCTCCTGGGCTCAGGTGATCCCTCTGCTTCAGCCTACCGAGCAGCTGGGACTACAAGTGTGCACAACCATGCCCAGCTAAATTTTTAATTTTTGTAGTGATGAAGCATTGCTATGTTTCCCAGGCTGGTCTCAAACTCCAGGGCTCAAGCAGTCTACCCACCTTGGCCTCCCAAAGAGCTGGGATTGCAGGCGTGAACCACTGTGCCCAGCAAAAATGTGTATATACCATTGGATCTAGTACTTTCATTTCTAAGAATTATCTTACAATATATTTGCACGTATGGAAATTATAAATGTGCATGGTTGTTTGCTACAGCATTGCTTTTTTGTTTCATTTTATTTTGATTTGGAGTATCACTCCGTCACCCAGGCTTGAGTACAGTGGCACACTCACGGCCACCCCAGCATTCACCTGATGGGCTCTGATGATTCTTCCGCCTCAGCCTTTCAAGTAGCTGGAACTTACAGGCACATGCTACCATGCCCAGCTAATTTTTGATTTGTTGTAGAGACGAGGTCTCACCAAGTTGCCCAGGCTGGTCTCGAACCCATGGACTCAGGCAATACACTTGCCTCGGCCTCCCAAAGTGCTGGGATTACAGGCTGAGTCAACAAGCCCAGTCTGCAACATTGCTTTTAAAAGAAGACATGGAAAATAAAGTGAATGCCCATCCACAGGGGACACAATAAATAAACTACAGTTGGTATGCACAATGAAATTTTGTGTAACTGTTTAAGATTTTTGTGTATCCATATGGAAAGATCTCCAGGATATATTAATTAGTAAAGAAATTAACATGGAGAGCAGTGTATATGATATCCTACCATTTATTTTAAAAGAGGAGCGAACAATACATATTTGTACATATACTTAAAATATCTGAATGTCTAAAAAGATACATAAAGAAACTATTACTAATCCCTCTGGAGGAGGTATCAATGGCTAAGGAACAGATATAGGAAGAAAACTTTACTCTCAACTCTTTTGTTCCTAGAAAATGTGTTAGCATGACAATATATGACCTACTTATTATTACATTTAAGATAAATATGATAAAAGTCATATTGTAATTCAAAATGTATTTTCTGTTTCAGAACTTTAAAATATATATATAAGCAAGGTCCTACCACAATAACCTTAAAAAGCTAAAGAAAACATTTTAAAGTTTCAGTAGAAGAAAGAACGGACTAGAAATCAAGACACCACGATCACAGACTTAGTTTTACTCTGGGTCCTTGAATATGTTGCCTTTGATTAATTCTAAGGTCCTATTCTGTATTAATATTTTAGACCTGTGCTGTCCAACAAGGTAGCCACTAGCCATGTGACTATTTAAATTTCAGTTTAAATTAGTTAAAATTAAATAATAAAAATCTGCTCTTCAATTTCACCAGCCACATTTCAAATGTTCAATAACTGCATGGGGCTAGTGTCTACCATACTGGAGGCACAAACAAACATTTTCCATCATCACAGAAAGTTCTATTGAACAGTATAGAGTCTACTAATATGTAAACTGGGATAATAACTTCATACATAACGTTATTTGGTTCAACAAGAGTTAACACAGAAGGAAAGGGCATCTATCCTCTTCCGCGTACATGTTTATAGTTGTAAATATGGTTGAAATGAAAAGGCAATTATAATGGGGAAAATGTGCTAATAAAGGATAATATGCAGCCTAAGGGGTTTGTGAAGAGAAGGCCCCAAGGAAGGCCTATTGATCTTGATGAATCTGAATCTACTTATCCCCTCATTTGGGTCTGATAGTCCAAGCTGTTAAGTCACATTACTATCAATCTCTATCATCACTGAACTTCAAATATCTTCTATACTCTAGATATGTCCTATTTCCTTTTAACTTGCTAGATTTAATGAGGCTGAACATTATTGTTAGTCTAGGACACAAATAAACAAACTACATATTCTCAAACCAGCTAACATGATAACCAATCTTCAAAAGAGTGTTCTTTTCTATTTGTGTGTGTGTGTGTGTTCTTTTCTAAATGATGAGATTCTAGAGGCCACGTTTTATTATTTTTACACAAAAGCATCAGCGGAGGTCTTTGGAGTTAGGCAGTCCCAAGTTAAAATTCTGCCTCTACTGCTCAATAGTTGTGTGACTTGACAAGTTAAACAACCAGAGTCCACTTTATAAAGTGTGTTTAAGGTGTTCTTACTTCACATATTTGTGAAAAATAAAACAAATAAACATAAGTAAAGGATCTAGCTTACTAGCACCCAGTAAGTACCATTTTTAAAAAGCCCCATTAGCCGGGCTCGGTGGCTCAGTATGTAATCCTGTGCTTTGGGAGGCTAAGGTGAATGAATTGCCTGAGTCTGCGGGTTTGAGACCCGCCTGGGCAACTTGGTGAGACCTCATCTCTATAATAAATAAAAAAAATTAGCTGGGTGTGGTAGCGTGCACCTGTAGTTCCAGCTACTTGGAAGGCTGAGGTGGAAGGATCGCCAGAGCCCAGCAAGTCGAGGCTGCGGTGGCTGGGAGCAGCCACTGTACTCCAGTCTGGGTGACAGTGAGACTCCAACTCAAAAAACAAAACAAAAAAAAGCCCCATTATACATGTTTTAAAAAAATGATTGTCTGACCCTCAAGCTATGATATTAACTTATAATAATATAATGATATGAATATGTAGACCACTTATACAAGATAGAAAACACATTCTGTGTTGCCTTTAAATGTTCATGATTCTATAGGAAAAGAGGAAACATAAACAGGCACTGAAAGGTTACAGAAGCCTGGGTATACAACATGTTTTAGGAATAAATCTTACAATCAATGGCAATGAGAAAGGGTAAGACAAAAGAGTCACAGAAACACAGAACAACAGAACTACTGGGGATACTAAGCAAGGTTGCTGGTCTATATATGTATAAAATATGCACTGTCATTACAGATTAATTGCTTCAGGCCAGAACCTGGTTTTGTGCCCCCATCTTGACCTCTTTTTATTTAAAGAATAGGGTGTGTGCATGTGTATGTCTGTGTGATTTTATTTTTCCAGTTCTTTACATCAATGAACAGCTTTATGAAATCAGATTAATCATGTGGTCTCAGTGTCATATAGTTGGCTGATGTTTAGCTAGTTGGCAACCTTCAAGAGGAGATGGCAGACAACAAACATATCTGCCAAGAGCCCATAAGTAAATTTATTGATAGGACAAGTTTAAATCACGCTTGTTCATGGCACCCCATATCATGGCACTTATTAAGAACTGGCAGCAGTTTCTGAAATATGCCCAGATTCAAGAACCCACCTGCAAGCAAGCCCAGAAGGGCTTACGTTTACCTGCGCCAAATAGAATCATGCCGGTTAAAAATATCTCCCCTACTGCCTTGCCAAAATGCTTAAATTCCCCACTGTTGGGAAACTCTTTGCCCTGAAGCATTAAAAAACTTCTGTTAAAATGTGAGTTTGTTTTCCCAATAGAGTTAACCCATTCATACCTGCTATGGAATAAGAAGATTTTATCACAAATTTTATACATTTACCTGACATCATGGAGCATAGCTCAGGAAACAGAGGACTAAGAAAATCAAAAGTGGCATAAGAGTCTCTGCTGTGCAGAGGATGGACATTGAAGAACTCAAACAACGGAGTAGCATGCCCAAGTCAATAATGGCCTGATGACTTTAGCTAACAATAGTTATTTCCCTTTAGCTTTCATTGTTTAAACAAATCTATTGAGCAACCTCTGGTGATCAAGAAACCAGGCATTGCAGTAGACTACTCGTGATATAATTCCCCAAAGGAATTCCCAGTTCTCTAGGTTTACCTTCATTTATCATAAAAACTAATTTGCCAAAGACATTCTTTTCAGAAAACATAATCACTCCAGTCTATAAGACCTCCAATCCAAGGTTAGGGTTTCACCAAAGGATCCAGGAGTGTTAGGTATCAACTGCTTCAGAAGGATCTTCAAAATAACCAAAGCTGAACAAAGACAGAACATTTGGCAAATGGACAGGAAGTCACATGCTTTTCTAAGCCAAGTACATACAGACATACGAAGGGAGCCCCCCACAAAAAAAACAGAATTTTGGGGGGGAGGGCAGGTCTTTTGTAGTACAGGTTCCCCTTACTAGGTAAGTGTTCTTAGGAACCCATCGGCATCAATGTACCAGCTAGCATTGTTGTGAAATCAGGCCGTGTTTGACTTCAATAAAAAAAAATTTTTAGAGATTCTTTCAGTGCCTTTGCCCATTTCATGATGGGTGATTTATGAGCACCTGCCCATACCAAGCTGAGTGTTCAGTAGTTTTTGACCAAAAACAGCATAACAGCCATGCCCCACCCTCCCTATTTACCCCATCTCACCTGATGCAACTTATTTTGTTTCCCCAGATGAAAAAAGTCCTCAAAGGAAAATGTGAAACAAAAAACGGCAGAAGCACTATAAGGTATCAAAATTGATGGGTTCAAAAACTCTTGTGAGGACTGGGAAAAGTGTCTTGATTGGGGTATTGCATCATACAGAGAGTGCTTTGAAGGTGACAAATTTAGACATGCAAGAATAACTATATTTTTTTAATAAGTAAATTCTGGGGTTTTTTGGGTCCCCCTTCCTAAGTGTAGC
Source organism: Carlito syrichta (assembly GCF_000164805.1). Lineage (NCBI taxonomy): Eukaryota > Metazoa > Chordata > Mammalia > Primates > Tarsiidae > Carlito > Carlito syrichta. The sequence continues at coordinate 316,855 of NW_007062975.1, forward strand.
CTATGGATTAAGAAGTAACTAGGATTTTAAGTTAACCAATCAAAAATATTTTCTCCCTCTCCTTTAGCCAAATGCCTTATCCTTCTTCACAGGCCTTTCATTAAAATGTTCCTTCTAGTAACTGAACAGTTTTCACTCTTATCCATCACTGGATCCATCTACTTCTAAAGGTAAGAGATGAGGGATTAGTTACACGGGTTTTTTCAGGGGAGTTTTGACCGTTGTTGGAGGATGCTGATATGCTACAGCTTCACAAAGTTGACTTCCCTGCTTGTAACTTTCCTCCTAAAGAGGTAAAATTCTCAGGTTCTAATTTTCAAAGAACGCTCATTCACAATCAGATCTCCTCAAAACATTTGCAAAAGAAAAACTGATTCCTTGATAAACTGCATACAAATTATCGTATAATTTGGACTGTTTGTAATTTTAATTTAAAAAGTTTAAAACAACAGGGAGCTACAACTGAATTATTCACCTTTGGGGCAAGGCCAAGATTTTATTGCAAAAATAAGAGCACATTCAGAGGAATCTCTAATATCTCCACTCTAATTTTTGTTCTGGAAATAAGTAGTACAATATAATTGAAAGAAAAATAAAATGCCAAAATTTATGTAAGAAATGGATAAGGAAGAACCTAATAAAAACCACACAATGGTAGTCATTCTCTGCCGTCATGAATCAAATCAAGCGCATTTAACAGCTACTTTGTCTCTCACCTCAGCATACTTTCAAATTCAGAGCAAATTTTTTTTACTCCTTTTGCAATAGGATATTCACTAAGGTACATCTGAAGATCCACAGCATATCCCAACCCAAAGCTGTTTCCTGATTGAAATCTACACACTTGGATTGTATGAGATGAGTATTTTAAATAGGACTGTTTTTAAAGTTATGACAGAGGAAGGTGTATATAGATGTGTTAAGGAGAGGAGCAAGCATGACCAGAAGAGGTGCCTTGCAAGACAGTAACAACAGATTGGGAATACAGGCATTATCATCCTTTGTAAACTTTATCATTGGAAGGTCAAGCCACTGCCTAAAGGCTGGGCACTGGTTAGTGTATAAGTGGTCTCTGAGTGAAGACCTCTCTGAAGTACAGGGTTTGTTCACAAACCCTGAAATGGCATAGCCATAGGTAGTTGTGATAAAATGGCAACTTCCTTGGGGGATTGGCAATCTCAGCTGCTATTTTGTTTTTCTTCCCACCTGGAAAAGATTCCAAACTGCCAACATCAATCTCAGAAGAACCAGTCCTTTCCACAGAGAGAGTGCTCAAAATTAACCCTGTCACTAGTTCCAGATGTTTCTTCTTGTTATTAGCAGGCAAGTTTTCACATGCTATGACTATTGTAATGATAAATCAATTACTTCTCAGAAATATTAAAATTGTTTCACATCTGCCTCAAGAAGAATTGTTTGAAGCTCTGTGACATTCTGAATATAGCACAAAGCTATGTGCTCTATAACTTCCCCAGAAATCTCAAACCCTTTGAGAATAATGTGCAAACTATGTGCTATTTTTAAAACAAAATGTCTGTAGAGGACGTTTGATAGTTTTTGATTATCTTGTATTCAGTCCTCCTTTTCCGAGTAATGACACCCAAACTATCATTTAAGCATCCATCTCTTCTCTATACAGTGTTTCAGGGGAATCTTATTTAAGCTCCAGCTAAAAAGGGGGTGGGGATATTGGGGGTAAGGAGGTCTGGTCCTGAGGCTGAGACCAACCAGCACAATTCCTACACTATCCACACAGTGACAAGCATTGAATTTAAAATGACCTAATCAGATTAAAGCCCAGAAATGTGTTTGTTTTTGTCTTTGTTGTTATTGTTTTTACAGATGAAGGAAAGAAGTTTATACGTTTTTCCTTGTTAGGTTATATTAAGGAATGAGGTGCTCATGGCAAACTTAGAAACAGGAAGACAAAATCTGCTGAGAACAGAGCCTAAATCAAAGAACTAGATTGATGTTCTCACTCCTAAGTGGGCCTTGAACATTATGCATGAGGGAGGGAGCAGCAGTCACTGGGCACTGCCAGGTGAAGAAGGAGGGAGGGGGCATGTAACAACCCAAAACCTACCTGGTCCTAAACCAGGGAAGTGAGAGCCAGTTTGAGGCTCAAATGTCACCTGCATGCAGCCTACTTGTGTAGTTAACTTTTACTTGCAACCCACACCTCTATAATAACAAAAAAGGGAAGTGAGGAGCAGCTCTTGATCACAGTGTTCCAAATGCTAAAGCAAACTTTGCATGGAATTAGCCCTACATCCATGACCCAGACAATCATCTTCACTGGCTAAACTAATTTGCTATTTTCTCTAGCTCACAATTTAAAATGTTCCAACTCTTCCTAAAAGAACTGGAAACTGATCTTCTATATGATCCAGCAATCCCTTTCTTGGGAATATACCCAGAGGAACATAAATCACTCCACAAAAAAAGACACCTGCACCTGCACTATTCACAATAACAAAAACATGGAATCAATGCTGCTGCTCATCGAAAATGGACTGGATAAAGAAAATGTGGTACATCTACACAATGGAGTATTGCACCTCCATAAAGAAGAACAGAATCATGGACTTTGCAGCAACCTGGATGCAGTTGGGGACCATCGTATTTAGTCATCTATCACAGAAACAAATAACTGAATACCACACATTTTCACTCATAAGTGGGTTCTGAACACAAGTCACATTAGCACAAGGTGGGCGATGGGCAGTCTCTGGGCACTGCTAGGGGAGGGAGGCAGGAGTAGGGGGCACATGACAACACAAGGGTACTTGGTTCATTACTGGGGTAGTGAGGGCCAGTTAGAAGCCCAAACTTTCCCTGCATGCAGCCTACTTATGTAGTTAATCCTCACTTGTATACCACATCTCTATAATATAAATAAACAAACAAACAAATAAAGTGTTCCAAGTGATCCAAGCATCTAGTAAAAAATGTTTTCAAAAAACCAAGTGGAAGTAAGTTAATGAATAAATACATACATAAAATTCCTATGGCAAAAATAATTTTTAAATGACTAAATAGGTACATGCCAAGGAATCTTTTTATTCTTAGTAACAACTTTTTAAATTTACATATTTATTTACTTATTTATGTAACTACTCATTTGTCATTTCCTAGAAACAATTGATATGATAAGATTCTCAGCAAAAGTGGTTTGTTACTGGCAAAGACAGGTTGCTATACTATTTTTATGTGAAATGGAAAAATCTGAGAAAAGTCAACCCATCAGAAAGAGTTTAGATCTATTTGATTTGGCATGAACTGTGCCCACACACACACACACCTCCCCAGTGTTTAGTGAGAAACAGAAGAGTACAGAGGAACTTGATCCATGTTGTTGAATAGACAATATCTATCCAGGGCAGCGTATGATGGTGACAAGGGGCTCAATCACCCCAGTACACACTCTCTGGCCAACCCAATTCAGGCCTAGTCACCTCCCAGTCTGGCCAATCGCCATAAAACAAAATGCCTTTGCAAGGGGGAAAGTAGGCTCCAACTCATGGTTTTAAAGTCATACAGAGCTATTCAACCAGCTGCACAGCACCCATGACTCTACTCCACAGTGAGAAGAATCTAGGACCAGAGTTGTTTTCTGCCTTAACAAAGGCTCCTCAGAAAGCCTCATAGAACATTGTCCTGATATTTTTAATAAAAAGGTATGGAAATATTCAACACTGGAAACTAACTTGTAGCCATAAGACGTTGGGCAGTGGATGCGATTTTAATAAAACTTAAAAATGTTACCCATAGTATATCATAGCTATGGTCTACCAGTCTGTCATTCCTCACTGCTATGTAATGCCCAGTTACTATGAAATAATGTTATCCATCTGTAGCCTTGAGCATGGGTAGCTACAAAAGGCCCCCCCCAAAAAAACACTCATGTTAAATGAATTCACCAAACTTACTGAATACAAATTAAGTGTCCAGCAATATTTTAGTGAAAGTAAAGTAAAAATTAGGGCAACCCCTTCAGGTCCCCTCCCACTGTGGGAGCTTTTCTGTCCTCTCAATGAATCCTGCTTTAAAAAAATAAAATAAAATAAGGTTCCAAAAGCTAATCTCTCTGGGGTTTTCATTGAGTGAAAACACAACAACAGACCATTAAAAATGTAAAACATCTACATGAAGATAGCATAGAATAACAAGGCTACAGGGAACTACAAATGTATAAGAAGAGCATTCTAGAAAGACAACTTGTGCAAAGCTGAGAGGGGTCAATCTGAAAATTCTCATGATGGAGATTAACTTTTCTTAATTCCCCAAGGCAGGAGGGTTTCAGTGGAAAGCACAAGACTAGCATTCATGGACCTCCAAAGAGGTCCCGTCCCTTTTTGCTCAGCATTGTAGAACCAGTAACTAGCATAGTATCAGCTACCTAATTAGACATTTGACAAATGTTTGTTAAATAAATGACTGACATTCAATAGGTATTTGTTAAATAATACATGAATAAGTATACAAATAAATTCTACTGGCTGGTAAATATTACAATTCATTTGCAAGATTACTGGGAAATCCAGGCATGGGTTTGAAGAATATATGGGAACTGGGAAAGGGTGTTGGTGAAGCAGGCTTTATACTAAAAGCTAGAGAGTTTGACCAACAAACACAGAGGCAAAGGAGTAAGTTGAAAATAGCACAGGGGCGTAACATGGGGGATGGGAGAGGTCAAAAATCTGGCAACAGGTGCCACCCACTGTGTAATTCCCAGGACTCCCTTGACCTGCTGTTTGCTTTCTGCCAGGGTAGCTGATGCTGTTGAACAGAGCCTGAGTGGTGTTTACACCAGAGGAGACCATCTGGAAATGCAATCAGAGACCTGAGCCTTGGGGGATTATTGGACCCAGCCGAGCATGAAAGGAAGATTTGTGCCCAGAGCTCTTTGGTTTTGCCATGACCTTAGGTCCACACAGCTATAATTTTGACCCTTTAATGTAACTATATCAACTATAGTTAGTTTCACAGGCACCAGCTCAGTCAATTATCATCAACAAGAGAAACTATATCGAAGCAGGTAACTAAACAGCAAGAAGTGACAATTATTTCACAAAGACAAACACTCATCATCCAATTATTGACCAGAATAGGTTTTGTCATGGAAATTCTATAGAAAAAACATGTATAGTATAGTAGAGAATGTTATAAATACATATCACATACAATGTGATGTTTAAATGGAATCTTCTCAAAAATACCTGTAGGATTCTTCCAAAATATCTGCCAACTCATACAAACTTCAGACTTTCCTGACCTTACTGACTCTATAATAATTCATGTGGCAGAAGCAGACTTCAAAGGCTCAAATCATTCAATGCTTGAATTATTGTGTATTCTTCAGTTTCTCAAATTCAACTTCCTACTGGCTACCAACAGAGTCCTTTGGGACATAACTTCATTTCTTTAAACCCTGAACTAAGACTAATTTGACTGGCTGGATCCTGTGCACATAAAGCCAGCTCCTTAGTATGCTAAAATGTAGGCCAGCTTAGGCAGAAAGATTCCCAAACAGTTGACCACGAACACTGTCAGTCTCTTTGGGAATGGTTGCACAATTGTGTTTAATGAAGCAATGAAAGTCACCTTTTCAAAAGCAAACAAGCAAATAACATGAAAAGCTAAGAAGAGAAATACAAGCAAAAATGGAGGCTGGAATAATTTATCTTCTTGCTGAGTGAAATCTGCCAAGGAAGGCTACCCAAGTGTTGCCCAAGAAAAATTATATTTATTATAGCTGCCCTTCAATCAGTTTTCTGATAGTTCATCATCTAAAAATCAAGCTACAGAAACTTTTCTCCACTTCCATGTAAAGAATTTTAGCCATGCTGCTGAGTTTCTCTTGTCCAACTGATTACATAAAAGTCTTACTATTATTCACTCATTAGAATTCATTCCAAACTCCACATTATTTTGTAGAGAAAGAAGAGGCTCACCCTAATAAAGGAAGAATAGTAAAGGCCCATTCTCTCCAGTGACTTTGGAAGAGTATATGGAAAGTCTTTCTCCAACAGCCATTGCTCTTCCATGATGAATACCTTGCATAAATGTGGCAGTTAAAACTAAGATGGTTCAATACCAAGAGAAACTATATCACACTTCTTCACTTCACTTCCAGGTTAAATTATTTTTTAACTTATTTGGAAGTGTTTCCAGATAAAACACTGTGTCTGCTGTAGACCAGTGCTTTGTTTTTTAGCAAGAAATTTAAATTACAAAAGCAACTAGTTTCATTTTTTAAATGGAGTTGACACTACAAAATCAAATATAATTCTAGCAAAGAGCCAGCAAGTCCATAGGCCAAGGACTTCCAAGGGCCCTTAGTGCAAGTTTACCCTAGTTTTTAGGTCAATGTCTGCCAAAGCCCAGCAAATAACTTTTTTTTCCAGTGGGTTTCTAAAATTATCCTATGAGGTGGATATATCAGTTAAAATTGGGTTTAGCATCATGTAACTGAAACAAAAACAAAGGTAACAAAAATAATATAATTGCATTTCACTCTCATATTAAATCAATCCAGGAAGAGAAAGTCGAGGGTCAAAATGGGACCTGCAGGTGTCATCAGGAACCTAAGTTCAGTTCTCCTACTCCACACCCAAGCACTGGCTTCCATTCTCCAGGTAATCCCTCGGCTCAGGACAGTGATCAAAACTCCCCCCACCAGGTGTCTATTCCAGGCCAGAAGGAAGATAGATGGAAAGGCAAATTCCTTCCTTTCCAGGTGTATCTGCTCCCTCAGGAGACATCCCAGAAGCCCTATACAAAAATCCTATTTACATCTTATTGAGCTGATTTGCATGATTTCACCTAAGTATAAGAATAGGCAATGTAACGTTTATCGAGCTGGCAATGTGCACAGCTTGAAAACAGTATTCTATTTCTAGAGAAAACACAGAGTATGGATAGTGAAAATGAACTAGTGTTCTACTATAGTCATGAGAGAGCTTCTAATTTGATGGGAAAAATTGCAGAATACTTGAATTTCTAAGGTGGATGATATAAGTTGACTTGTCCTTCAAATCTTCAAGGTTTGCTTCTCTCTCTCTCTCTCTCTCTCTCTCTCTCTCTCTCTCTCTCTCTCTCGTCTTTCTCTCTTTTCCTGTTTCTTTCTTTTTGTTTCAGTTTCTGTTCTGTCTCTTCTCTATCTTAGAAAAGGTACTTAATTTCTCTGTGCTTCGGTTTCTTCATTCAGAAGATGGGAATAATAACAGCCCCAAATTCCAATTGTTGTGAGGATAGTTGAGTTAATACTATATCAGAATTTTTTAAATTCTTTAACTCAGTTACTCTCCTTTCCCTGTTCTTTGAGTTTATTCTCACCTCTCTCAAACTAGCAGTTAGGAAAACATAAGTATAAAACATTTAAAAAGCATTTGTTATATGCCCTAATTAATAGTTTGCACCCCAGATTGTTAATTTTAAATGAAGTGATTTTTACCTACATTTCTATATTTAATTGAAAAATAATAAACATGTTAAATAAGCAATAAAACTAGATTAAATTCTTTTCCTGTCATGTGGTTAATGTTTATTTTTCTTCTGTGCATCAGTGACCTTCAGTAAGAAATATTATTCATGCGGTGTAGAAGGAGATTTCCCAAAAAATCTTTCTAATGTTCATATATGGTATGTGCACATGTGTGTACCAAAACTCACTGCAAGCCTAGCAAGTGTGGCTAGTGTGAATATTAGGAAGTGGTATACTATCTTTGCCCTTTATTACATATAACTTCCCTTCCCTGATTATTTTGTTAATAAAGCAATTAGCTTTACATGCATCTGCAGAAATTGATAGATTTACTTTGATCTCTTTTAAAACAGCCAAAGAGATTCACGCAACAAGACACATAAAGCCATTTCTTGTGTTATAAACTACTATGATTTACTGATCATGGCCAACCCAGAGGTATGGCCATTACTGAGAACACATCAGTGACACGTGTAACCGCAGAAGCCACTTCCAACTCTGACCCAGAAAAGCCATTTCGAAATGATCAAAATTATTTCTATATATTTATTTTCTCTTACAAACCCCTTCAGAAATTCAAAGCAATTTCTGCCCCTTTATAGGCCCAGAAATAGAAGAAGAGAAACTGCAAAAAGTTTACAATTACACACAAAAACATAATGGGACTGACACCTTTGGAGTTAGAGAGATGTTGTATTCAGAGGTTGTGAGTCTTTAAATTATTCCACTTTTGGGCCTATGTTCCCATTTTAAAAAAGAATAAATATAGCTACTATATGAAGATTTTTTAATGAACATTTAACAAGATATTCCTAACCTAGATTGCAATAACCAAAATTATTTTTCTTTGCATCTTTAGAAAGTATAATTATAGCACAGATTTGGTCACTATGCTGCAGTTTTCAAAGCATTATGACATTTTTTTTTGTTGTTCAGTAACATTTTATTTATTGTAGACAGAAGTGTTTCCTTAAGTCCAAAGGCATGTGTCAAAATCTGCTCTAAACTTTTCAAATAGCAACACATTTCCAAGTATTGAACTGACCTGACCAGATGTTAACTGTGCCACAAGACTAACAGAGATGAATTTCTTTAAAAACAAACCAACAATTCCAATAAAAGTTCCATAGAAGAAACAATGTAATATTCAGGCTGCCACTAAGCTATACGTTGTACAATTTTAGCATAATAAAATTGAATGTATAGTGAATTGAGTGGGATATACCTTAACTTTTCTGCAACCCAAATTTTCTGGATGTTGGGGGTAGCATTAGCAGTAAACTGCAAGATGTCTATAGCAGACTGTTAATTAGGTCAAGGATCAGTATGGGGTTACTGATTCAAAAGATACTCTGCCAATATATCCTTGTCGTGCTGACATTGTTTTGGAGGAAGCCATCAGTCACTTGGTGCTAGAATTCGGAAAAAAGAGAGAGAGAGAGAGAGAGAGAGAGAGAGAGAAACAAGCATTCAAGCAAATAGAAACCAAACTACCATGAAAATACCCTTGGTCATAATTGTTAGAAACAGTTCTATCTCTGTTGGCTGTCAGAGACTTTATATTTATTTGCTTTTGTATCTTTTCTGCAATTTTTCACTTTAAAACGTCAGGGCTAATATTTGTAGTCACATCAATTCATAAAACATGGCCTCCTCTGTTGGCTTCTTGGGTACCAATGAAAATATTGACAGTGAAACCTTGCCTGAGAGTGTTACTAAAAATAAGCTTCATAAATTTCTCATGCCATTGTTATTTGTCTCCTGAGAGTGTTTCTATTTGCAAAACAAGACACCTTCATCTAACACCTCTGCATATGAAACCAAAATCTAGACCTCCAGAATAAGAATATAAAAACAAGAAATCAAGAACCCTAAGTTTGTATCTGACTCCTATGCTAAATTACTAATTTACTCCTGAAAAACAGGGTCTGCTTTTTGTTTTAAATATCAACCCATTACAGAAAATGAACAAAAAACACTTCACCTTTCAGAGATCATTAGAATGACTGGGAGGCATAGAGGTTACTATGTAACTACAATTTGCCAATATTCACTGCCCCTCCTCAGGAAAGAATTTTGCTTGCTCAACCCCCAGATGTCAGGTTTGGCCACTTGCCTTATTATCATCAACTGACTATAAGCAGAAATGGTATGTGTCACCTCTGGGTAGAGGCTTCAGGAGTCTATTTGAGTGTCATGATTTTTTTTTCCTCCTCTGCCTCTAGACCAGCAACATTAAGATAGAGGCCACTTGGCAAGACTAGTCTCAGAGTAAAGGTGATGCAGATGGCCCCTAAAGGCAATCCAGAAATCTCTATTTGTGTGAGCCACGATTGTAGGCAACACTTGTAAATACCACATTACCTGACCTTTCAAAGCTTACACCCAATTAGGGGAGAATATGGGCTCCATAGTTAAAAGTTCAACTCCTGATTTCCACTAACATGTGTGATCTTGTAAAGGTTTCTTAACCTTTCTCAGATTCTTCATCTGCAAAATGGGGCCAGTTTTCTAACAAGAAGTCAATAAAGCAATGTTTGTAAAGAGCTCAGCATAATGCCTGGGTTTATTAAAGTCCAGTACAGTTTGGCTAATATTAAGAAAAGGGGTCAGGACAACCCCTTTGGGTCCCCTCTCACTGTGGGAGATTTTCTGTCCTCTCAATAAAGTATGTTTTCTAAAAAAAAAAGAAAAAGAAAAAAGAGGCCATAATGTTATCTTTAAACAAAGGTGTGTTAACACTTTATCTAAAGAGCTCCACCAAGAAGAAAAAGAAGAGGAAGAGGAGAAAGGAGGAGGAAGAGGAAGTGGTGGTGGAAGAAGAGGAGGAGGAGAAGGGGGAAGAAGAAGAAAACTAAAAAATACAGTTCAAATTATACCACAAAGAAGCACAGAGCTCTTTTATAAAGAGATTCCAAAGGTACTGTTAACCCGAAAATCTAATCTTCTATATTTTGCTCTAAAGAATTATTTGTGATCGATAAAGATGGAAATAAATGTAATTAAATGATTTACCATTAACTTATCCACATGTTTCTGTCTCCAAGACAATATATCTTCTTCTAGGCCATATTTCATCTACACTGATGGTCCAGGGACTTAGAGCTACAGGCTGGGGCCTCAAGGACTTTTGCTCCCCAACTTTCATTGTCTCTTCCTGCAACCAGACTTCCCTTCATACATACATAAATTAATTGGCTGAAGGGTTCATGGAACTCTCTTTCTCTCCAATTCCACCCATGACTCTGTATGCAAAAGAATGATCATAGTAGTGCAACATCTAGAACAGATAAGTGTGGGGATACCTGGCCTGAGTAGCCTTTAAATTACAATACATATGTATCAGCATAACCATCTCTCCAAATACTCTCATCAGAATGAGAATTGGTTGATTACAAGGAAAAAAAGTGAGTATCCACATAAAGAGAATCAAATGTAGCGGCAACAATTATTCTCTGTCTTCTACATTCTTAGCTTTCCTAAGAAGTTCTGTTGAGTGATATTGTATCCATGGCACTTAGAGTTTAGGGAAATGTTTGAGACAATATTCTATTACAAAAAAAAAGTTATTGGAAATAGTTCAGATGATCATGGTCGAATTCAAGCTATGTTTATCATGTTCAATCAGAGGTTTGAAAAAGTACATTATGCACCAAGTTTCACTTAGATATAATAAAAATGCTTTTGTTAATCAGTGGAAATGAACTTCACCTTGGATGTAAACAAATACACACTGTATATATATGAAAGAAAAGTGGTATGCCATTTTTTTTAACTTGGAAAATTTATAAAAAGGCAGCTCAGACTGGGAAGAAAGATAGTACATATAAACCAGGTTTCTAATCTTGGATGCACTTCAAATCAATGATTCCCACAATCCCTCTTCATGAATATCTCTTTGACACTGTAAAGACTTTAAGAAAAGTGAGGATTCATGCTTCCTGGTTTCTCTCTAACACATGAAAATGACATAAGTGTGTTTGGATTCCCGCTGTGTCTTTTTTTTTTTTTTTTAAGTATATCAGACTCTGACTCATGCTATCCCCTGAAAAACCTGACAAGCATTGCATTTTCCTGTAAGTAGAAGATCAGACAAATATTAAAGAAGTGAAACTACTCTAGGCATGAGTTTAGAAAACTGTCAAAAAGAACTAAGGATCCAAAAATGCTCCCACAAAATTGGTATGTGTGGTACTTCAGCCTCACAAAGCTTCTCTGATGCTCTTTTAACTGTCTTTAGAAATAAAATAACTGAGAAAAACATCTTAAACTTAGCCAAAGTGGGAGTAGAATTATTGTGGGTTTGCTAATAGCCATGATGCTTATAGTTCCATGATACTTATCAGAAAGGATGGGAAATCTGGTTCTTATTCCAGAGTGTGGAGGTAGAGAATTCGCTTTAGCATTCAATTACACTGGCACCTTTCATCTAATAATATTAGTGACTTAAGAACCATAAGCAGCCTACAAAGGTATAACACTCATCATACCAAAATGAGGAACTTAAATACAGCCAGCCTTCCATATGCATGGGTTTTGTATCCATGGATTCAACCAGCCTTGGACCAAAAATATTCAGGAAAAAAACTGCACCTGTATTGAATATGCACAAACTTTTTCTTGTCATTATTCCCTAAACAATACAATATAACAACTATTTATATAGCCCCTATGTTGTATTAGGTCTTTTATGCAATCTAGAGATCATATACAACATATGGGAGGATATATATAGGTTTTATGCAAATACTATGCCATTTTATATCAGAAACTTGAGCATCCGTGGATTTTGGTATCCACAAGAGGTTCTGGAACCAATTCCCCACAGATATCAAAGAACACTGCATTTGTTATATACCTCCATATACCATTCTTGTTTCACACCTAGCTTGATTTTGCTTTTGGATGGCTTTAATGACTACTTGCATAACTAAACAATATGAATTGGAATCTATTTTGTAAGATAAATTACACAAAACATAAAAACCCCAAATGACTTGGGATATGCATATCCTGCATGTAATTATGAAACTATAGAATTCTTTTCTCAGTTAATATGTCATTTTTCCATTGCTGGTTTAGATAAGTTACAAAACTCATAATTGTAGTTCATAAGTTCAATCCCTAGCAAACATCTCCAGAACAGTAAATTATAATGTACTAGGTACCATTTGTTGGGAGACAATTCTCTGTAATATGTTCACATTTTTGCATAAGCTAGGGTCTCTTCAAAGAGTATTGGCAACCTTGGTTAAAGGGTGATTGAATGGCAAACATACCTTGGAAGTTAGAGATAGTGAGCTGCTCCAGAGAGGTTTAGAGATATATTGCCTCTGAAGTCATTTGCCAGTGAAATAAAACCTAGAGACACCTTCCCACTCTCCCTGAGAGTTTTGCTTACATGCCAGAATACATACACGTCTTTTTCTTTCTGGAGAGAAGGAAAGGCAGATATGCCCAGCTGTCCTATGTAAACTTCAAGTTTCATCACTTTAAGGTTTCTCTCATGTGGTGCAATTCTGCTGCTCATGGAGATGAATAACTGGCTCTCAACACATTACTCCACAGAGACTGAGGTTTGGGGAACTGGAGCTAAGATGTTCTGCAATTAATAAACAATCTGTTCTCTGATCCAGAGATCTCTATTCCCTAACAGCATATGACTAAACATATAAACAACACTGTTCATCAGGTAAAGGAACTATCAGTTATGATTCTGAGAGGCAAACCTGCCTTCCTGCCCAGTTTTCTTGTAAATATAGTTTATGGACACATTGTGAAGATAAACTGGATAAGGGCAGTACGAAGATAAGAAATACAAAGTCTTGGATGAATGAGTGGCACTGTAAAGATTCAACATGATCTTAAACTTTTTACCTATAATTCTTAGTAATGTATAAGCATCCTGTAACACAAACACTTTGTCAAAGTCAACAGCTAACAGGTTAATTAGGAAATGTTAGCTTATATGAGACTATGTTGAGTTGTTTCAAGTCTAGAGGAAAAAAAATTTACTCTGATCACTTAACATATTGTTTGTTGTTTTAAGAACCCTGACTAAGACATGAAACCAAAAAGGAGGAAAATTGGTCACTGAAAGGGTAAAGTTCCTAAATCGGATTTCACTGTTAATAATGCTAGTCCCTTGAATTATCCTAATTCAGGATGTGTACGGGGTTGAAAATAGAAACCATTTATGAAAATTTGAGAAATAAAATTTTTTTTAAAGGGGAAAGAATTCTAGGTGTGGCCAATAATTAATGAAAATGAGAACTGTCATACAATATGCACTATTTTAAATAAGAAGCCAAAAACACATTCAAAATTAGAGGTACAGGCCTACCTATGCCATTGAACTTCTAGACTATACATACTGTAGGAGTTCCATCCCTTTTAAAAAAGATATTATAATACATTTTTCACAAATACATGGTAGATTTTGTCTCATATTTGAATCAACAAATAAATCTTAATGCTTTTGTAATAACATACAGACTAAACAACATCATGTAAAATGTTAGAGTATTATCTCTCATACTGTATATACAAAACCAAAAAATCTATTTAACGGGAAAAGGATTAAAATATAAAAATTGTTTTTAATATAAATCCAGAATGAATCCAGAAATCCTCATGTCAACAAATCATTCCAATGTAACTTGACCCAGCACCTGTTTATAAGTATATACTAATTAGTGAGTTATAAAGCTGACACTGACACTGATTCATTCCTCTTTCTCAATGTCACAAGTAGTCTTCAGAAATCTATGCAAGCTGACCTTATGCTTACTTTTTTTTTTTTTTCAGAGACAGGCTTGATAAATATCTTTCTAGTAGCATCCTTGGGAATTATGTGTTTACTGGCATAAAAGCAGCAACAACAAAATCAGTGGTTGCTCCATAAAAATAGTTTTCTCACTCAGAAAATTTTCATCCTAATGTATAGAAGAAAGAAATAGGTCTACCGAAGTTGATTTTAAAATATCAAATAAATATTACTTGTGTATAAGATGATTCTCTAAGGAATGTATATTCAAGAATAAGATATAATTTACACATTATCTAATATCTTACAAAAGGAATTACAGATGATGAGTCTGACTTTAAAGTACATGAGTTTATACAAATCTAAAACATGTCATAGCTACATATAATGCAACTTAAAAAGGACAACTCTTGTTTTACGGGGTGTTTAGTGTCTTTGTATGAGAAAAACAGCCCCATTTATTTTTTTATCACATTCCTCAGTGCAAAGAAAGTTTAAATACAGAATAAAGAAGTCAAATGAAAAGGGGAATATTCCTAGCTCTAATACATCACACATTGAATTTTTTAAGGAAAAAAATTGCAAATATAAAGATTTTCTAATTTATCTAACATAATGTTTTCTCCATTCAAATGCAAATTCTCTCCATATGTTCTGACTTTGCATGTGTAATAAATATTATATGAAAGGTGTCTTAGTGACCTCACCAATGGGGCTGATTCAATCATTTCAGATGCTAGAAGAAAACAGTATAGCAGAGCACTTCTGATCCTTTGTAATTAGTCACCTCCATGAAATGCCTCTAGCCCATCCCTTACTGCTGTCTAAGCCTGGTCCAGCACTCCCTATTATGATTCTTGGTAAAAAAAAAAAAAAAGACAGAGAGAAACAAAATAATTATCCCATCATAAGAAATGCCAAAATGCTAGAAAGAACATTAGGGGCACCTTAATCAGAATCCTTCCTACATTGATTTATTGTTGTCAGTTTTGTTCAACATTTGTCAAGTTCTTAAGGCTCTCAGAAAACTGTCAGTTTGGGGAGAGACTTTATGCAGAAATTGACTAAAGATACATCAAGCCAAAAGAAATAACCTTATAACCAGACACTCTTACAGAATGCTTTATAAAGAAGGATATTTCAATTTTATATCTAATGTTTTTATTTTTGAACGACAATAAAAAAAAATTTTAAAGTATATGTATAGCTTATCCTCTGCCTTTTGGAAATTATCATTTGCACAGCTTATAAATCAATCAGCATCTAAATAAAAGTAAAATATGAATTTTTATAGATGTCAGAAAGAATGTCAATGAAACGTTTAACTGGGCTTTGTGTTTAGGGCGGAAGAGGCAATGGCATTCATTTGGCATTTCTTTTAATGATGTCCCAGTAGAATAGCACAAGCTTCAGAGATAAAGTGGAGACAAAAGACCTAAATTCCAGTCCTTATTCTGCTCCTAATTAGCTGACTAAGCTTGAGAAAAATCATTCAAACTTCCTGAGACTTGGAATTTTAATACCTACCTTGCCTAGTTCACAAAGGGAAGATTCAAAGAAACAATATACTCCAGATGATTTTTAGAGCTTTTAGAGGACCATATAAATATAAAAGATGTCAGGACATCTTGGTCAATGGATGGTTATAATATGAAAACTCATATGCTTGTGAGTTTTTGGTTTGCTTGATTTTTATTACGCTGAGAGCTTTTCTAGTTCCTTAAATATACTTAACCAGGGGAGGAAAAGAAAGAAGAATTACAAGGATTGAAACTTATGAATCTAAGTAATAATCATGCTGGAATTCAGGTTACTTGGATGTGGCTTAGGATCAGTGAGGTGGTCCCTCATGAAAGAGAGAATATAGATGACCCAGGAGAAAGGCAGTCAGGGCCA
The DNA here is from genome assembly GCF_000164805.1 of Carlito syrichta. NCBI lineage: Eukaryota > Metazoa > Chordata > Mammalia > Primates > Tarsiidae > Carlito > Carlito syrichta. The sequence continues at coordinate 333,003 of NW_007062975.1, forward strand.
AGGGCAGGTATTTCCCCAACAGCAGTGACACACATCTCTGGCTTCAGTTGAAGTGCTCATACCTAATTCTTGAAACTGTCCTCACAGAGTTAATGAGAATTACAAGCCAGGCTTTAGACTGAATTATACTTAGGCACTGACAGAGGGTGCTGGTGTACTTCAGCCCACTTCCCTGCAGCTGCCAACTGAGAGTCATGTAGCACACTAACCACTTGCTCTCCCACTGCTCCTGTAGATAGAATCTTGAGACCTTTTTTACCCATTATTTGCCAAAAAATTAAAATTTTTTAGATTCTGAATTCCGGCAGAATGGCTAATGCTAACTGGTCTGACGACCTCCACCAAGAAACCGACTCAGCACAGGAACGCAATTTTTTCATCTCCCTATCCCATGACTTCACTCCTTACTACTTTACCAATCAGTGATCCCCATACTTTAGCCCATCACTTGTCCGAACCCTAAAATCCCCATCCCCAAACCTCTCAGGGGGGTAGATTTGAGTCTTCCTCCCATCTCCTCATTTGGCTGTCCTATTAATGTCAAATTCTTTCTCTACTGCAATTCCCACTGTTTCACCGTATTGGTCTGTTACTACTTAATGGGCAATGGATGGAACCTAGTGGTCCTATAACTGGCTGAGGGTGAAAGGACTATACAATCATAGATAAAACCTAATGATATTAGTTTACTAAACATAAGCTACTATTATAGGCTCTATGGTTTCAAGGGTAATAGGAAGTGGCACTAGCGGCATCAAAATGAAACCTGTATCTAACAAATTAATATATAGGTTAATATATAGATAATATAAATTAATATATAGATTAATTAGCTTATATTAATATATGGAATATATAGAAAACACGTAAAACAAACAAACCTGCACCTTTTGCACATATCAAACCCATGACCTACCCATCACCACCATAATCCAGAATATCAACCTTCACCACAGATGTTAGAATAAGGATCCAGGATAGGAGATGAGAAAAATGACAATTTTTATCTGGGGCTCCAAGAATACTTTAGGAAAAGAGACTTTCAGGGGGTACCATTTAGTTGGGAGCAGAAACAAAGAAATGTGATTTTATTGCAGTCTGAACTTTACCCTCATGCAAATAGGCCTTAAGAAATATTACAGATAAACGGAAAACAGGACAGGTGCGGTGGCTCACACTTGTAATCCCAGTACTTCGGGAGGTTGAGGCAGGAGGATTGCTTGAACCTAGTTTGAGATCAGCCTGGGCAACATGGTAAGACATTGTCTTCACAAAAAATGAAAAATAAAAAAATTTGCCAGGCATGGTAGTATGTGCCTGTAGTCCCAGCTGTTCAGGTGACTGAGGAGAAAGGATTGTTTGAGCCCAGGGATTTTGAAGCTTTGGTGAGCCATGACCCTGCCACTGCACTTCAGCCTGAGCAAAAAAAAAAAAAGAAGGAAATAAACATTTTGAAGACATAGTATATACATGCCAAAACAATATTATTATTTATTAATAGGAAAAATGCAGCCAGCGGCACATATTATTATATGATATTCCAAGTGAACAATCACGATGTTTAACAAAACACTTCAGGATGACAATTATTGATCTGACTCTGAGTCAATATTTAATGAATACATACTCTGTGCCAAATGCTGCACTAAGTGTTTTAACATAGATTATCTAATTTAGCTCTCCTGAAAAATCGACAAAGTGGTTTCAAGAGCCCTCCCTCCTGCCCACCATAACCCTATTTCACAGTTGAGTAACTGAGGCCCTATAGCTTTATTGATTTTACCAAGATCAAGTAACCAGAGGCCCCGCCAGGGCTGAAGAGCAGCTATCTGACTCATGATGCCACTGGAACCCAGGCACCGCGTGTTTTACTCCATGTAGTTAGAGGGGTCAAGATGACTAGTTGGTAAATAATTCTTATTATCACTGTGCTGGAAGACATCTACAGCTAGAATGGCCTCATGGATACAGGAAAAGGAGAGACCACATGTATTCCAAGTCATAATTCCTGGCTCCAGCTATATTTCATATATATATATATATATAAGGCAATAAAGATTAGTTGCTGAAAACATTATTTTTGAATAAGATCTGAACGCAAACACAAACTTTGCTTTCCATCAGTACGCAACCTTTGGAAAGTGACAATCTCTCTAAAACTTTATTAATGTGGGAACTGAAAAATGAAGAGTAATGATAACACTTAATTTGATGGAATTTTTGGGAGAGTTGGAAGGAATAATATGGTTGAAGCATTTTAGAAAATTCTTAGATATAGCATAGTAAATGATAAAAGTGGCAGCAATTTTTCTCATCAAAATAAAAATTGTGTGAATACCAAGAGACTCAGAGCATTAACTGAAATGTAAACATTGTCCTACACATTTTCAATGTAATATGTGGCCATGAAGTCTTACTTCTCAAGAACTAGAAATGTTCATACTTTTTAATATGCAAAATATATAATATTGAAAATTTCAATAAACTATGATGATAAATTCCAATAAAAGTAATCAAAATATAAATGAAAACATGAAGTACAGCCATGAAGGGCAGCTGTGGACAGTAGATAGTGAAAATAACATGGGGATAGCCTCAGTGATTCTATACAGCTTGAAAAATACAGTTCTATTCATTTCCAAATATTTTTAATAACCACAGTTGGATTACGGATAAATAAATACACACATAATTGCCGTACCCTATTCAGTGACAATTTTCTATCTCTTTATGTCTGCTTTACATTTCAGTTCCTTTCCTGTTGCTCTCTTTCAAAAGTTTGATGGATAATCCAAAGCAGTGCTTAAGAAGCAAGGCACTAGAAATGGCAATGGAAGGAAGAAAGAAAGGGAGAGAGGCAAGGAAAAAAGCAAGAGGAAGGAAGGAGGGAGAAGGAGGGAGAGAGAGTGAGAAGGAGGGAAAAGAGGAAGGAAGGAGAGAGGGAGGGAGGGAATAATGAAGGAAGAGAGAGAGAGGGAGGGAAGGAAACAAAAGAAAATAGCCAGGAAAACCCCCAAATTGAGTATTCTGACTTTAGATCAAGAAGTAACTTTAAACTATTCCCCGATGTCCCCATTGTGAGACTATCTCATCCAATGGTTCTCAGAGTGCAAGTGCTGTCCCTGGAGCAGTAGCAGAAGCAGCATCTGGGAATTTATTTGAAAAGTAAAATCTCAGGCCCTACCCAGAGCTAGTAAATCAGAAGCTCTGAGAGTGATGGCTAGCAATTTGTGTTTTATAAAGCCCTCTGGGAGATCTGCACACAGGCTAACATTTGAAATCCACTGCCCAGGTCCTCAAATTGTATTCATTTTTGTTTTTCTAATAAATTTCAAGATCAAACTTTTTAAACATTTGCAATCTATGGTACTCTGTATTTAAGCCACTAATTCTACAATCTAACTAGGTTCAAAAATGTACTGCAATCCATTATAGAGTCTGAAATTTCACAGCTATTATATATGGGGTCTGTCTGATACTCCAAGTGCCCACGTATTCTAGTTCTATCTAGGAAGCTATGGAGCAGTTTTAGATTACAAGTGACCAGATTAGAAGTGAGCAGAGCTCAGATAAATTGCTGTAAGGATAAGAATATATGAGATCTAATAACTCACAGTCTGAGGTGCTTAATTCAATATATTGACTAATACAGTAAGAAAAACAGAAAATCAGTGGAACTACCTAACAATCCAAGTAATGTGTATGACATCTCAATACAAAGGACATCCATACCTCTCTTTTGTTAAATTGTAATCTCTTGATAAATTATTCAACACTAAAACCCATTCTAAGCAATGATTTTCATAGTAACTTCTGATCAAAGGCTTGGTCCATATTCTTATATATTTTCTTTTTTGTTTTTTTAATAATCAATATTTTTTATTATGGTTTTGTGGGGTACAGTTAAGGGTTAGGTATACAAATACGTTTCATTCAGGCACCCTGTTGATAAGAGGTGTTTCCCCGTCCCCAGACAAATATTTGCTACCGTTAATCCCACCTCCCCACCCCCCATAGTTTCCCATTACTGTCAGTCATTTTCTTATACTATTACATTGGATGTTAAAGGTCCATTATATGAGTGAGAACACTAAAGGTAAATCTCTAGTATTTGGTAAGCCACAACGACAGCACAGAAGACAAAACCAATTATGTATAGTAAAGCCAAAGAAGACAGAATGTAAGTGGTAGAGTGAACATTCACATTTATCTCTCCTTCCATACCAAATCCTGTTGAAATTAGGAAAAAAATACTTTGTAATAAGTTTATGGCATATTGGGAAAATTTTTCATCTATCAGTAGATAAGAAATTTGAAAACAGAAATTCTTGAGGGTTGAAAGTAGATTGAATTAACTAATGGAGAAATATAAGTAAAGAGAAATCAAAGCCCTAACTTATGAAGGAGAAATCTACTATAATCTTCTCCCTTAAAAAAAAAAAAAAGCTCCAGATAAAGTTCTAAAAGAGACACCTCACCCCACACTCAGAGTCAAGCAATACACAAAGCCAAGGAGCAGTAACTAGGATAATTATGAAAGGACCATGGTGTGAACAGCTGGTCTAGTTGGCTGCCTTCTCCCATGCCCTTGTTTATTCTATGACTAGCAGCCACAGTATTTATCACTAGAATAAAGTCCTGAAACCCTCTTTCTAAATAAAGTTAACCATCTGCCTCAGGAAGGCTTCTAGCCAAACTATAGAGAAAAGCATCATAAAGCTTAAGATAGTCAGGATCTCCACAAAGACAACAGAGGAGAAATAAAGAAAATAATTATCTGACTCCAGCATTCACAGGAAAGCAAAGCCTTCATGAATCCCTTTGATATAAAGCCACATGCAACAAACATTTCCTCTGCACCCACTATGCAACAACCATAATTCAGAGCCCACAAGGGACATACAGGTAAAGAAGTGATCCACTCCCGACACTGGTCATGTTTCCATTCTGGAGAAGAACAAAAAACAATCAAATAAGCCTATGCTGGCCATAGCAGAAAATGTTACATGCTATTTAGAAAAAAGGTGGAGAACGGGATAAAAAAAAGACAGTGGACTCATAATTAGATAAAGATCTATTCTTTTTTGAGGAGGAGCATTGGGTGTGAAAACCAACTAAAGTGAAGGTGCAAGCCAAGTAAAATCTAAACAAAGAGCTACTAGGTGAGGAGATAGCAAGTCAAAAGGCCCTGAGGCAGGAACCTTCTTCCAACAATAGCAGGAAGACTTGCCTGACTAGAACGCCATGAGTAATGATAGAAATTATAGAACATAAGGTCAGAGACGTAAGCAGAAGTCTGATATACCATAAAGCCATTCTGACCATGTGAAGAACTTAAAGCCATTAGAAAAGGATTTTGTTTATTTGTTTGTTTTCAAGAAGTCACATGACGATTCATGTTTTAAAAGTTTCTCTGGGGCTGTTGGGGGATACATATTAAACATCAGATGAAAAGAATGGAAGCAGGGAAACCAGATCAATTGTGGTTGCCATCGAGTAGGTGAAAGATGATGGAGATCTGGATTAGGGAGTGATGAGAGTTAGAAATGGCATTTGTTTGAAGGTAGAGATAGAAGTGCAGGAGGTGTTCACACATTGGTCAGAGAATGTAGAATAAGGAGGGAGATAGGGTGAATCCAAGATTAGCATGAGCAATGAGTCAATGGTACTATTACCAACTTCTGATATGAGGACACCAGGGAAGAAGTAGACACCCACCCTGCTACAGGAGTTCAATTTGTAGTCTGCCAACATTGCAAGGCCTATGAGACATCTGAGTTGAAAGTGTTGAATAGGCTGTTGGATTCATGAGACTGCAGTTAAAACAGAGGTAGCAGATGGGGGGACATACCCTAGAAAATTCTATAAAAGATCACTGGGGTCAGAAACATAGAGCACGTAGGCACCCCCAACTCAGAAGGCATGCTTTTTATACATAGCACCTGGCTAAGCCTCCTGTCCTTTCCATTCAACCATAGGATGTAGTCATATAAATAGGAATCTTCAAAGACTAAAAGCAAATTGCAACCTAGACTGGTGATAACAAATATAAACAGGAAACAAAATATCAGCAAATAAAGGAATATAGCAAATAAAGGAATAACAGCAGCAAGAAAGCGAGGCAAGCAAGCACACTAGTCAGGAAAGGCTTATTGCTAAAACACACAGCCTAAAATTAGTAATGGCTTAGTAAAGTTTATTTTTCACATACATCACAGTCCATTGCAGGTTGGTGGGAGGTGAGATGGAAAGGGCGGTTTTGTCCCACAGTCATTGAGGGATCCAGTTTCCTATTCGTAGCAACCCTGCTGTCATCTGTGCTCAGAATCCTCCACTGGCTTCTTTGCATCCTAACATCAATCACGTGATTAGAACATGAAAAAAGCATACCACCTCTTCACCTCCTCCCTGGGAACTATTTTAGGAGAAAGAACTGAAAGTAGTATATATGACTTTTCTCTTGTCTGCTGGCCAAAATCCAGTCTGTGGTCCAATCTATCTGCAGGAGAGGCTGAAGTAGAAAAATGAAATAGAACTTCAGGACACATGGCTTACAGTGTGTGCCACTCCAATCTAACAAGCAGAAAAACTAGCGCCTAAGAAAACAGTTAACAGAAGAAATAGAAAAGTTTTTGAAATAGGAATGAAGAATCCACTTAAGGGATTCAATATGGTGTCACAGTCATAAAGAAAAAGTGGTTGATATTAAGAAAAATTAAAAACATGATCACTTTAAAAAATAAAATAGAATTATGTTTAGGATAAATCCTAGAAGGTAACTAGTAGAGACTCTGTGAGCTACAAGTTTGTGCCTTGTGATTGTCCAGATTTTAGTACCAAACAGGCATCCCAACATTTGTCTAAAAGAACTTTAAAAATTACAAAATAGATTGGATGAGAAAAAGTAATCAAACAAACAAAATAATACATGTACAGCTGAAGAAAAGGACATATATCTTTAGATTAAAATTACCACTTGGGTACAGAAGATTAATACATAAGACCTAAATTTAGACATATTCTGATGAAACTTCAGATCTCTAAGAATAATGAGCAAATTCCAAAATATTGTTAGAGAGGAAAATTCCAGGTATATTACTTACAAATAAATGGAAATTTGTTAGTATTGATATCTTATCTCTAAGGCTAAGAACTAAAAAAAATGTAGCAAAGTCTTCACAGATCTGCAAAGAAATTCTTTACAATGTTAAATTCTAAATCTCGCCAAACTATCATTCAAATGTAAGCACAAAGATATTTTAGGATATCTAACTGTTCCGAAATTTAACACCTACAGGCATTTTCTGGAAAAAAAAATCACTGATTTAACTAAACAAAAGAAAAAGTAACCCAAAAAAGAGAAAGAACTGGGCAATATGAAACTGCAGGGAGCAAAGAAAACAGACAACTTATGCTCACACCTACAGAAGGGAAATGAAAAAACAGCCCCACTAAAAAGTAGGCAAAAGACATGAATAGACACTTCTCAAAAGAAGACATACAAGCAGCCAACAAACTTATGAAAAAATGCTCAGCCTCACTAATCATCACCTAACCCAGTAAGAATGGCCATCATTAATAAAACAAAAAACAGATGCTGGCGAGGATGCAGAGAAAAGAGAAGGTTTCTATACTGTTGGTGGGAATGCAAACTAGTTTAATCTCTATGGAAAACAATGTGGTGATTCCTAAAAGAACTAGAAATTGACCTTCCAAACCACCCAGCAATTCCCCTTCTGGGATTATACCGTGAGGAATTTAAATCACTCTACAAAAAAGACACCTGCACATACATGTTTACTGCAACATTAAACACAATAGCCAAAACATGAAACCAACAATGTTGCCCATCGAAAGTGGACTGGATTTTTTAAAATGTAGTACATATACATGATGGAATATTATACAGTCATAAAGAACAAATTGTGGACTTCAGAGCAACTTGGATGGATTTAGAGTCTATAATACTCACTGATTTATCACAGAAACAAAGAACTGAGTACCACATGTACTTAGTCATAAGCGAACCCTGAACATTTACCATAATGTTATAAGGTGATTGGCAGTAGCTAGAAACTGCCAGAGGAGGGAGAGGGGCACATAGTATTAATAAGAGTGCCTGATCTCAAACCAGGCAAAGTGGAGACCAAAGGGAGGCCCAAACTTTATCTGTATGATGACCACTTTTATGCCGAATCCTGAATTGTACCCCACATCTTTAAGATGAAATAAATAAATAAATAAAATAAAATTCAAAGTGAAAAAAATATATATCTGTTGCAAATTTTAAAAATAAAGTCATGGAAATCTGGATCTAACATTTGATTATTTAAAAATAAATGGTGCAGAAAGGAAAAGTATTCTAAGGATGAAGTCCTGCTCAAGGCAAAATACTAGCATTGAGTATTTAAGTCTACATTGATATAAAATATTTTTACTTATATTCCTCCAAACTTTAACAGTAACCACTAGAAAATTAATAACAAAAAGAAAATTTTCTAATTCATCCATGGAAGAAAAGATGGAAAAAAACAACACAAAGAACCTCAATTAATAAAGGAAGGCCGGGCTCGGTGGCTCAGCTTGTAATCCCAGTGCTTTGGGAGGCTGAGGTGAGTGGATTGCCTGAGCCCGCGGGTTCGAGACCCACACAGGCAACTTGGTGAGACCTCATCTCTATAATAAATCAAAAATTAGCCAGGCGTGGTAGCGCGCACCTGTAATTTTGGTTACTCGGAAGGTTGAGGCGGAAGGATCACCGGAGCCCAGCGGGTCGAGGCTGAGGTAGCCAGAAGCATGCCACTGCACTCCAGTCTGGGCGACGGAGTGAGACTCTAACTCAAATAATAATAATAATAATAAAAGAAAAAATGATAGTGTGGATAAAATGAGGAAAAGACCCATAAATAAAACAAAATAAATAAAAAACTAAGAGAGAACAAATACAAATATTATGTTATAATAAATGTGAATGGGCTAAATTATCTGTTAATTTATGTGTTAAAAGTTATTCTCTCTAAAATTCTACATTGAATAAAAGGAAGGTATAATATGGAAAACAAGCAATTGAAACAAAATGAAATAATCTGAAAATAAAAACTAGGAAAATATTTTCCATACATGTGCTTACACAAAGAAAGCATATGAAAGAAAATGCATATGTAACTACATATTCAAATATGCATAATATATGTGCAATAGACATATATAATAAATATACATGTAAAATATATAACCAGATAATCATGAAATATGACTTGAAATTAATCATGAAAGTATAGCCAAAAAAATCATAAAATTGGAAACAAATCTTTCTCATGCTCATGCCAACCTTGGATTCATCCTGTCTCCTTTCTTGTTCTACATTCTATAATCAATTCATGAACATCTCCCGCCACTTCTATGTCTACCTTCGAACATATAACTCTTTTCTAAATAATGAATGCACTTAAGAGAAATGAAAAAAATCTTATTCTTTATCACATAAAAACCCATGTCCACTGAAGCACTATTCACAACAGTCAAGACTATAAAAAAAGCCTAAATGTCCGTCAACAGATGAACATATAAAGAAAATGTTATATATAAAGGGGACTCCTCCATCCCTCAAAATGGAATAACTTCCAAGAAGCTTTTGGAAAATCTTTTAGAAGGCAGGCCCCTTGTAGTACAGACTTTCCCTGCTAGGTAAGTGTTCTAGGAACCCACTGGCATCACTGTACCAGCTAGCTTTGTTGTCAGAGGCTGCATTCAGTTTTAGGGAATTTTTTTGGAGATTCTTTCAGCATATTGGTCCATTTCATGATGGATGATTTACGAGTGCACCTGTCCACCCTGTGCTGAGTGTTCAGCAGTTTTGACCAAAAATGGTATGACCCCTAAGCCCCGCCCTCCATATTCACTTAGCCTGGACATTTTTTTTTTTGTCTTCTCTGTTCAAAAAGTCCTCAAAGGGAAACATGCAGTCAATATGGAAGAATTGAAACAAAAACAGCAGAAGCATTCAAAGTTATCAAAATTGATGAGTTTAAAAACTGTTTTGAACAGTGGAAAAAGTGTCTCAACAGGTAAATTACATCAGACAAAATATTTTGAAGATGAGTGAGTTTAAACATGTAAGAAAAAGTACACAATTTTAATAAATAAATTCCAGGTTCTTTTGGAATATATATATTGTATAGTCCGTGTATGTTGTATATATAAATATATATTGTATATTCCTCACATATACAAAGAAATACTCATCAGCCTTAATAAAGAAGGAAATTCTGACTTATGCAACAATATGGATGAACCTGGAAGACATTATGCTAAGTAACATAAGCAAGTCACAGAAAGAAATATATACTGCAGGATTCCACTTAAAAGAGGTATCTAAAATATTCAAATTAATAGAATCAAATTTGGAATGGTGGTTGCCAAGGACTGTGGAAAGAGGTAAATGAAGAGTTTCTAATCAATAAGCATAAGGTTTCAGTTAAGCAAGATAAAGACGCTTAGATTACTGCTGTATAATTTTGAAACTATAGTCAATAATTTGGTACCATACACTTAAAAACATGTTAAGAGGATGGAAATCATATTACGTTATATTATCACAGTGAAATAAAATACATAATAATTCTCTTGGCTTAAAAGTGAGAACATGTTTGTTTGTTTTTTTCTTTCAGTCTCCCTTCTTCCTTCTCATTTCTTCTATAAATATTTATTGAGCACTTACTATGATCAAACACTGTGATGGAATAAGGATATAAGACAATAATAAACAAGGTAGGCATAGGGTTTGCCTTCACTAAACTTGTCATCCAATGAGGGTTAAAGTGGAATCACAACAAAATGTGATTTAAAAACCAAAACTATCACTATCCCCAACACAAAAATCTCTTATTGTTCACATAAGGGTCACATTGAATAGTTAAACCTCAACATGCCCAAGCAGTGTACCAAAGTGGAGAGTGTAGCCAAGAGAAAGTCACAGATTAAGGCAAATATTTTTTTCCATGTTGAAAGAAAATTGAAAGGCAGCTATTCTACAAGTTCTTCCAGGCCCCCTGGTCTCCTGTTTCCCAGGCAAAGCCAATGCAGTCAGGATGAGGCTGGCATTTAATGCAATTAGATTGTGATAACAAGCGAGTTTGACATAGTATTTTCTCCCTGATTGTGGTAGTTTTCCTTGGAGATATGACCTGAGGTTGTGTTTCATATATTCTGTAGACAGAATTTTATAGAACCACTGCCAACACTTGTACTCAATCTCTAAAAGTTACTACACTGTTCCAAAAACAAAACTCTCTGTGTATATTAACCTCAAAAAGCTGTTACAATAATTACAGAAATCTTTACATGTACATTTATGGGTTGGTCTTATCAGAAAGCAAGATCACATAATTATAGCCTCCATTTTACCACTAAATTTACTGTACTGAAGTCAAATAAAATCACTCACTCAAGTGCCTCTCACCAAAAAAGGGTTAATTATTATACTTTATAATATGATTAATGATCACTGTGTGTTTTGATTAAAATGAAAAAGATTTATTTTCCCTAGGAAGTATCAAAGATGAGAGGATATTAGGTTGGGAAATTTTTTTAATCAATGCAATAAATGCAGTTATCTAAATAAATTGCAGCATCTTACTAGAAGATAAGTAATCTATATTCTCTGAAGCAGAAGTAATTGCTGTACAATTTTTTTAAATTTTACATTGTAATGGAATAAACTCAATATTGACGGAAATGTGAAAGAGTTGTGGAACATTAATATCTTTGTGGCATAATTAATTTGTAAGTGATGCTAGAGGTAAAAATATTAGCTTGTAAATGGAGACTATATGCCAATAATATATTTAGTTTAATAGCAAGTTTCATTTATAACCCAATTATGCAATAATCATGTAAATCATTAACATTTGTTGTAGAAATTATATATATAATTAAGCAGCAAATACATGTTGCTTAATTATATATATATAAATTGTCAATTGGTAAGCATGTGTCCTAACTTTAGGTAATTACTATGCACCTTTCTTTTTTGGTTATTATAACCAAGACTTGGCAATTTACATAAATTACTTCAAATTAATAGCAATAATACACAATTTTCTCCAGCTAAACTTTCTAATGTCATCATTTATCTTGAAGCATTTTTTAAAAAATTAACTCTGGTTGTATGTCTTCTAAGATGGCAATGTTGGCAATGACTGATAGGTATTAGCATGTAAAATTAGTATGTGTACTTCATTGAAATGTTTCCAGTCAGAATTCTTTAGCAGTATTATTAAGAAGTGCTAGTGGAACCATAATTGTCTATGATACACTGAGAGTAGAGATGGTATTCACTTCATATTAAAGAAAAGCAAATAAAGTTTTCTGCCAACAAAAGAGATACAACAAGTTTACCTTGAACAAAATGTAACTAATTATGCTATTTTCTATCTGCAATAATAAATAAGTCTCATGAGGAGTAAGATTTAATAATATTTTTTAAAATCTCCAATGTCATGAATACAGTCTTTACATATTTTCTATTCTAAAGTTATTAAATATTATATAAAATTCTATTATACTACAAGTAATTTAAAGCACTAATAAGAAAATATTCAACTCAATTTTACATACTTTGATCAGACCTTATTTCTATTACAAAGAGAGATGAATTCAGATGTACTAATTACCTAAAATGTCACCAGTACACTAAAATCTAAGTAAATTGATAACTTCTTTTTCAAAACTTTTTGCTAAGAATAAAATGATCTTACATAAAAAACTCAAAACCAAAACTCTGACTTTCAATACTTCCTGACAATTTGGTTGATTTTTTATTTCTGTTTGAATTCTGCTAATAAACGAACTAAAAACTCTCCTTTTCACTGTGCCTCAGCAATAGCAGTCCTGCTAATAACAATGGATTTTGGAAGCATTTCCTTTCTTCAACTCCACAAATGCACAAAGTGAAGGGTAGTTTTCAGTGTCAACTTGTTTAGGCCGTAGTATCCAGTTAGTTAATCAAACACTCATCAAACACTAACCTGTGGAGGTATTTTGTATTGAGGTTAGCATCTACAATCAGCTGACCATAAGTAAAGGAGATAACCCTCGATCATGTGCATGTACCTCCTCCAATCAGTTCGCAGGCCTTCACAGCAAAAACTGGGGTTTCTCAGAAAAGACAAAATTCTGCTTCAAGATAGCAACATCAACTCCTTCTTGAGTTTCCAGCATGCAGGCCTACCCTACCGATTTCTGACTTGCCATCCCCAACGATCAAGTGAGCTCATTCCTCACAATAAGCCTCATTCATATAGAGATTTATAATAGGTTCCACCGTACATAATAGGGTCTCTGTTTCTGTGACCTCTGACTTCATGCAGGAGGAGAGCAGCAGGCCTGAGAGAAGCATTAGCCCAATCTGAGAAGACATTTTGTGATGGACAGGAAAAATGCCTATCCCTTTTGAGTATCAACCAGCATGGCTGAGAGTTACAATTACAAAGGATGCCAATTAAAGAGTTATCTCAGAAAGCCAAGAGAGTTAAGGATGTACTAGGCAGGAGGGAATTCTGCCAAAATGTTTCATACATGTGAAACACTACACGTAGTCCATTATTACTGAACTTAGGGATTTAAGTATATTCATTTTAACAAATACTCAGGTCATTTACTACGTACAGTTGCTGGAGATACTGCTATGGAACAAGACATCAAAACCTCTGCTCTCACAGAATTTGCAGTCTAGTTGGGGAAAGAAAATTAACAGATAAAGATATAATTAAATAGTGGTTAATGCTATCAAGAAAATAAAAAGCATAATGGAAGAATTGGGTGGGGAAAAGCAGTATTCAGCAAGATGGTTGGGAAACATCTCTACAGAAGAACTATTAAAGCTGAATAATGTAAACACCTAGGAGAAGAGAATGCCAGACAGAGTGAACAGCAAACTCCAAGGTCCTGAAATATGTGGCTCGAGTGTGGGGGAGACCAAAGTGTTGCAAACTAGAGCAACAGTCAGAGGTAGAAGATGAGATTCCAGGGAAAAGCAGGTGACAGATCGAGAATATCCTGCAAGCCATGGAAAGAAAATTGGGAATTAATTCTAAATGAAATAGAACTTATCCTAGGATTTTACGTAGAGAGGAACCACAATCAAAGTAACACTTTTAGCTGGGTGTGGTGGCTCATGCCTGTAATCCCTTTGGGAAAGGGAGGAGGATCACTTGAGACCAGGAGTTCAAGACCAGTCTGGGCAACATAGAGAAACATTGTCTCTACACAATAAAAAAGAAAAAAAAAATTAGCCAGGTATGGTGGTGCACACCTGTAGTCCCAGCTACTCCAGAGTCTGGAGGATCACTTGAGCACAGGAGTTTGAGGCTGTGTTGAGCCATGATCATGCCACTGAACTCCAGTCTAGGCACAGAGTAAGACACCAACTCAAGAAACAAACAAACAAAGTAACAATTTTGAAAAAGGTCATTTTGCCTTTTCTATTGTTTATGGAATAAAAAGCAAGAAGTTATCAAAGCAGAGAGATCAGTAAAAAGACTATTTCCAAGTTTAGGCACACAATTTTGGTGGGTAGCAATGTGGATAGAGGGAATCAAACAGACACAGGATTCATGTTGAGAGTGAAGTAAATAGGACCTACTAATATATTTGGCAAATCCAAAAGTCATCCAAGTGTTGGATCCATATCTAAGTGTTTTTTAATTAGGATAACTTGTAGCACAACTGAGAAGAGGGGTAAATAGAATATTTGGGTTCTACCACCAGTTACCATGTGTGTGGCTTTGGGCAATTATTCTATATCTGATCCTCAGTTTTCCCACCCATAACATAAGAGAGTTTATTAAGACGAATTCTAAAATTTTGCCCAGCCCTGACATCTCATGAATATATGGAGAGTTTACAACAGCAATTACACTAAACAAATACTTTTTAAATATCTCAACATCCGGAGAAAACTAGGTTTCCCTATAAGGTCCTTGCTTTATTTTCTTTTTATTTCTCTCACTAGCAGATCAGACTAAATTCAATAAAAGGAGAAAAAGTCAGTATACCATCTCTCACCCTGACTCATTCATGACATTCATGAGTACTCTCAAATTAGCTTATAGGTGATATGTGAGCAAAACCAGAATGCTAAGTTGGGAGAATTCTTCTGAGCTGAGATGTTCACAAAAAGCTACAAAAACAGTTATGGGTGACCTCCCACAATTGATGCCAAGCACTAAAAAAAAAAAAAAAATAGTTTATTTCTTTTTATTTAAAAATATGAATATGAAAAACAGAACATCTTTGACATCCTACAGGGTCCAACATTCACTCAAGCATTACAGATCTTTCTTGTTACCTGCATTTGGAGTGATCCCCAAATCAGCCTGTTTTATTCAATCACTCAAATGCTATTTTCCAAGAGATACATACTCTTCTTGTTCCTGGTTGTACAGGTTGCTGATTTATACTAGGGTCCGAACATGTGAAATGCAAGCATTGCAAACATAAGCAGTTGTAGAGTTATTCCCAGTAGGATGTAGTTTTACAGTTATACTATTTTGTGGCATGAAGTGTGACCTTTTTCAGGAGTAAAAGAAGTATCAGAAATATCAACATAAGAATAACTCCTTCTAGAAACCTGTACCTTTTTGGGGGGTGCAGTACCCTTTTTGGGGGGGTGGGGAAGACCCTACTATAAGCAACATTTCAATCTATGACTCTCAATCTCTTGCCTCTATAAACAAATGTAAATCCCAAAACATGCTTATATGTACAAGAGATTGTAACACAGAGTAAAAGGTATTTTGTAATGGCATATTTCCTCCACTGTGAGGAACATTCATTCTTTGAACAGAAATAAATTCTTATTTATATTTTGAAGGAATGCAGCAGGAAGTAAAGTCAGAAAAAAAGTGAAAACAGAGATAACTTGCTTGCATTATTATCTTGTGAAGATTTGATTAACTTAAAAAATATTTTCTAAAAAGAATTCTGGGTATTGTATATGACTAAAAGCAAAGCACCAAACATATTTGGAAAATATCAATGGGGAAGGACTTTATATGCTATGAATTTGGAGAATAAATTTATGTTGACATTTATGCTTTCAACAAAAAGATAAAATAATTGAAACTGATTAATACCACTGGTCTATTTTTACACAGGATCGCTTCTGGAAGTTAATATTACAGAAGGTAGATTATGTGACAGGCCCATTATGCCCCAAAAAACCCCCAAAATCATATCCTCCTGATAAAAGCAGCATCTGTGGATTCTCACAAGCAAATTAAGTCTGATGTAGAAGTCTAACCTCAGTGTGGAAGGGGATGAACTACTTTTTAATGGCAGTATTACTGACCATACAAATGACTGCTGAAACAATAATAACTTTGATAATAACTTCATTTGGTATTTGAAAAATTAATATCAAAAATATCAATATCAATATCAAAATCAAAATTATTGTAAAATATTATTAAAGAAATATACATTTCTAAATTTCTTGATAAATCAAAGAAATTGTTTCAAAAATATTTCATCAGTTCTTACAATTTCATGTTGGGTATTGATAACAATTTATATCTCTATATAAGAATACCAAAGGTAGGTTTAGAGACTTTATGTAGTAGAATCAAAGACTCAAAGTCAGAACTGATCAAATATTTTGGAATTCCTAACTAATGTGATATCGTAAAGAAACAACAGAAAATGACTCATTAATTTTATTATGCACTAAAAGATATGAACAGACCATTTACATTAGGAGAAAGGCAAACAGCCAACACACAAGAAGTGTCAACCTCACTAGTAATAGCAAATTAAAAATCAAATGCTTTGAAACAAAATGTCATTTCATCTATAAAACTGGATAAGGTTTTGTGGCTTTCTTTCTTTCTTTATTTTTTGCTCTAAAATAATGCTGCTAAATGTTGGCCAAAACAGCAGACTATAAAACAGCAGGACCCCAATATGATCCCAATTTTGTTAACAGCAAATTGAATAGAGATTTAGATAGAAAATATACTGGAGGAGTTTAGATCACTATGTTAGCCCTGATTTAATCTAGGTAGTGACAATATATTTAAATTCTATAATTATCTTTGTGGTTTTTCTCATTTTGCAATAAAAAATTGTTACTTAAAAAAAAACAGGTTGACTACAAGGTCTATTGTACTATTGTGCGGCATTTAAATTTATCAATACTCATTATAAAATGTGTTTAACAACACAAATTCAAGCACTTTTAATTCCCAGAAGAAATATGCATTCCAAGAGGGTAACTACAATTAGAATATTTATCTCACTAGGTAAAGATCATTCTAATGGAAATCCCATCAACTCTACTGAGATAAATGTGGTTGAAAGGTTTGGTCACTATAAGACATGCTTTAAAAATACTCAAGCATTTAAAACTTACTGCTGCTGTGAACATGATTCCAAAGATATTCAAGATTTAGAAATGTAATGACAGGCTGTTATCAACTGGCCAGAATAAAAATAATCATTATTTGCTTCTTGGCTCTTGCATCAGATGTTACCTCCCATCTTTCCAGCCTTTCCCACTTACTCTATTCTTTAACCACATTAGTGGGTCCTAGAATATTGCTCTATGAAAATACAGGGTATAGAGATTCCTCGTTGCTTTTTAAACATTATCACATAATAGGGCTATCTGAATTTGTCTGAAGATGATCTTAAGAAAATAGAAATATTGCTAGAAAATTAAAGGAGAAAATTAGGAGATAGATAAGCTTAAAATACTGAGAGATTGTTTTAAAGTTTTTATTCCTTTTTTTTTTTTTTTTTTGAGTTGGAGTCTCACTCTGTTGCTCAAACTGGAGTGCAGTGGCACGCTCGCGGCCACCGCAGCCTCAACCTGCTGGGCTCCAGCGATTCTTCCTCCTCAGCCTTCCAAGTAGCTGGAACTACAGGCGCGCACTACCACGCCCAGCTAATTTTTGATTTATTGCAGAGACAGGTCTCACCAAGTTGCCCAGACGTGTCTCGAACCTGTGGCCTCAGGCAATCTGCTCCCCTTGGCCTCCCAAAGTGCTGGGATTACAGGCTGAGCCACCAAGCCCGGCAATTTTTTTTTTTTTTTGAAATGAGGTCTCAAAGTTCTGGCCCCAAGCAAGTCTCCCACCTCAGCTTCCACAGTAGCTAAGATATGGGCATGAACCACTGTGCCCAACTTGTCTAAGTTTTTTAAAACATTACAGGCAAATAGACGGTAATGTTTCCAACTAAACTTTATCTGTTAACTAGCATACATTCAGCATTATTTCAAATTGCTGTTGAAAAAGTAGCTCCAGTTTCTACATATAATGCAAATAATTTTTAAAAATATTATCTTATTCAAGCTAATTTCTTCCTTGATTAGTTCTGATAAATTAAATTTTAACCTATACATAGAAACTTTCTACTAAGATGGATGAGAGCTGTGATATTAAGTTAAATATGGTGTCTCATTTTCTAAAACAAAATAACACATTCTCTATATGTATATGTGTGTGTGTACATATCGACATACATATCTATACACACACAAAAAAACAGACAATTAGAAAAAGAAGTGGCTAATAATGTAGGTTATATCTCATAGGAAATCATAAAAATACAAATTAAGACAATGTTATGTCAAGTAGAAAGTAGGAATACAAAATTATACATAAAGTTACGTAATTATATGTTAATTATTATGTATGTGTATGCATATGTGTGAAAAGAACTAAAAGAAATATACCAACTTGTTAATTGGTTTATATTATGAAAACTGTGGGATTTTTTTATTTGTAAAGTGTGTAAATTTCTTAATAGAGTTTATACCAATCACATATTATTTATGAGAATTTATTATGAGAATTTGTTTTAATTTTATGAAAAACTAACAGACACGTCTTGCATTTTAAGAAATTAAAATGTCAGCATAGCTTATTCTAATCCTGAAACTAGCTGGATTATCATCAATATAACAGTCCTCTAATTTTGTTTTCAGCTTGGCTTTCTTCAGTTTATGTAGTAAACACATTAGTGGAACAAATTCCTATCAAAAATTAAGATGTATTCATAAATAAAAACTGTTGTGTAAAAACATATTTGTCTTGGATTTTTCTCTGCATAATTTTAGTATTTGTTTAAATCATTGAGATCTTTATATTTAAAACACAAACACACAAATAAATTCCTCCAGGACCAAGTGTTACAATATAAAGCATGTGGCAAAGTAAATATATTTCAAGAGAATAAATTAGGCAACTTCAGGAACTGCTTTGTTTATTTAAGTTATCATGATTAAGCTACCAAATAGAATAATGTTCAGCTTTCAATTCTATTATTTTTTATTTCCCTAGAAAACTCAAAATATTGAAATATTTCTTTATTTCACAGACCTTTCTATATTCTAATATGGCACTTTATGTGGAAAGAAAAGTGATATTAAATCAGGCAGAATAATGGTTAAAAGCAATGACTCTGATATCAGAGGAATCTGTGTCTGAATCCTCAATCCTGACACTTAATTCTTTGATCATTAGAAATTTTTAATTCCCCAAACATTAGTTTTCCCATACTTAAAATAGAAGTAATTATACTATGCCATAGAATAGAAAAATTAAGTCATCTCATGAATATATAACACTTAAATTACACATATTCTATATTAAAGGAGCAAAATTATATTAACTAAAGGGAAACAACCAATAATAATGATTCCCAAGCAAATGGAGAGAAGAAATTAAGGAATCCTTCAGCCTCCGAGTAGTGGTCAAGTTTCTCTGTTTGTTTAACATATAACAAATAAATCAAAGGCAATAAAATTAACCATGAAACCCAGTCAAAAGACAATGCAAAACAGCAACAGATTGCATTATCACTAAGTCATGCAACAAGTATATATTTTTTAATTTTTTTAAATTTCTTTTTAGTTGGCACATTTTAAATGTACATACTTGTGGGATGTGGAGTAATGTTTCAATACATGTATATAATGTGTAACAATCAAATTATCTCATTCATCATTTTTCTTTGCTGGAAACATTTAACACCCTCTCCCCCAGCTCTCTGAAGTTCTTGTGTTCTAGGGCCCTGTAAGATGAATACAGCTGATGATAGTTTATTGTGTATCCATAATGGATATACTAATTTACATTCCCACCAACAGTGTATAAGAGTCCTCTTTTGTTCACATCCTCTTCAGTAAACAAATAGAACTTTGGGACTAGGTAATAAGTAGGAAAACAAGGTCTTGCTTGTTCTTTATTGAGACCCATACATTTTCATAACTATGGGGACTAAACAAGTACCTATCATTGCCCAATGGAATAAGAAAACAAACCCACAGGAATAAGTCTAAATTGTAAATATCTACAGGAAAGGAGTTTATCCCTCAATATGTTTGACTCTCAACGTTTCAGTTTCTCACTGAGATGCCACGAAAAATGGTGGAGTCTAATAATTCCATGGAATAATGACACTTTCAAGGCAGTCATGATAAAATTTTCACTTTACCAAATGTTGAAGTCCACATTTCAATAAAGAAGCATACCACAGAAGTAGGTGAAGGCAGTGGTAAATCACTTTGTTAGAACACTGAGGTTGATTCAATTTCAACCAGACATTTTATATTCTGCTCAGACTCAGTCTGTCTCAGATCTTCACCAAGAATAACATTTCATTAACAACAGATTGAGGAAGGTGGGTTTACCCATGCTGACCCTATATAATTACTGGCCTTGAGAACACTAGGAACACTGTTATTCTGTGTCCCTCATAGGACTGAGTCATTGTTTGATCTTTTTTTTTTTAAGATTCTCCTTTAGAATCATATTCACATTGGTTTGAAAAACCAACATTTCCAGAGAAGTCAGGAATAACTTGTCTTGTCAAATCCTAAGTGCTGTCCTCATCAAAGGAAAACTTTTTCCTCTCTTTTATTGGTGGAGGGTGGGGAGTAAAGAGGTGGTTCTTAGCATTCCTGAATATAGAATAAGCTGAGCAAGCAAGAAAGAAAAGATCATTGAGCTATCACATTCATATCAATGCCTGACATGCAAGTCTCTGGTCCCTTTTTTCCCCTCATGTTCTAATAAACATGTAATTTGGTCCTAATGTACACAAGATTGTCCCAGTATTCTAACTTTATACTTCTCACTTGGTACATGGTCTATCTAGAGTAGTCAGAGCAATCATTTTTCTTAGACTCACTTTTTTTTCTCCAAAGAATTTTACTTGTTGGTTTAAAAGAAATAGACTTTCTTTGTAACATTTCATAGAAAACCACTCCACAAAAATAAACCTGCTTCTCTGGTGCATAAAGTTTTTCTTAAGTATCTATTACATGCCAAGAGCTGTTCTGGGTGGTGTAAGCAAAGGTAAACAAAGCACAACCCTTGAACTAGAAACTAGGTTTTTCTTCGAGCAACACACAAAAATCCAGAGTCCCTCAATTAACTCAGTCATAAAAATGACTTATTTAGCCTAAAACACATAAAAAAGCAAAAGTAATAACTAGCAGCATTACATAACAATGAATCTGAGCACTTTAACTACTAGAAGAGTGCTCAACACTGAGAAAGTTATACCAAATATTTTTGAATGTATAATTAATAATGAAACAAACAAAAAATAGGCTGCTGATCTAACCAAGAAATAGAGAAATAACAAGTATAATAAATATTCAAGTTAGGGAATTTCTTTAGTCAGGAATAATCAAAGCCAGATTTTAAAATGTCTGAAGGTTTAAAATGTCTGAAGGTTTGTTTTGCTGGGGTAGAGGGCAATGTGGGGAGAAGCAGTTCAGAACCTTGGACAGTTCCAAGAAGGCCAGCTCTGGGAAGTTCCAAATCTACTTACCTGTTTGTGTTTCCCAACTGGAATCATCCTGTTAAAGAATTCTGTCACTTTTATGTGTGTTTCATTTCCCATAAAAGCAGGAATGACTCCTCAACCTCACCCTCACCCCAACATATGTAAAGCAAATGTGCACATGTGGAATGCTGGCCCGTTTGTCAAAATGGAGCACCTTCTATCTTGATTGGGAAATACACCTGTCACTTTAGAAAATGAATCCAGGAAGTTTTATCTCTTGCTGTGTGACAGCTCATTCTAAGAGGGCTCTCTCCAGACCCTGATAGAGCATGGGATTTACCACAGCATCTGATAAAGAAGCTATCTGAAAGTTGGAATGAAACATATTACAAAACCATAATTCAGTGTTATAGGTTTAATAAATCTCTTTCTGAAGAGCACTCTACTGAATCATGTTACCTCTTCATATATATTTGCATAGACAATACAACCTACTTATGAGCTAAGACAGTAATATAATAATAATGATTATAAAGTAACAAGAACTCTAAAGTAAAAGGCATTATTTGATATATCACAAAACTATACAGAGCTAAAGTAAAATCCTAACAAGTAAGATGCCTTCATTGTTACATTCTACTTCCTTCATTTGCCTACTGAGTTCCTAAATATGTGTGTTTCTATATTGTAGCAGTCATCTTAGGGTTGGATATTTATTTGTATAGTTTCATCCATACAAGACTGCAGATTTATTGAGAGAAAGGACTATGTTTTAATTATCTTTGTATCCTGGACAGTAATAAGTAACAAATAACTTTTTTTGTGAAAAATAAATTGAAATAGCCCATTCCTGGCTTATAAAACTTATGTTCTCAGAGAAGTACAAATAGGGTCTATCCCAGGACATAATCACATTACTGTAGAAAGGAGGAGGAGCTGTTGTTTCTGACAGCAAACATAACATAGAGATTTGGGGCATCTGGAAATATTTATCCCATAAAAATCCTATGAGGGAATGTATTACAAATCATGGCTTTCTGCTGAGAAGTCAATGACGCTTCAATTTATGTTTTCTTCTTTATAGTTGTATTTTAAAATCTGCAAATACTGTATTTTAAGGAAACAGCAGGGAAGTATAAAAACAGTTGATCTCTTAGGGACAACATAAGGTCAAAAGAAGAGATAAAGAAAGACAGAAAGAAAGGCCAAAAGAAAGAAAGACAGGGAGTGAATGAGGAACAGGGGACAGAGGAGGGAGGGAGGGAGGGAGGGGGGAAAAGGAAGGAAGGAGGGAGGGAGGAGGTAAAAAGAAAGGAGAGTAGTGAAAATTTTATCTTGACAGATGGTGGAAAGGTTAGAGAAAGCATTATCATCTCCAAATCTCAAAAGTAGAAAATAAACTTATTCTTGTTGTTCACCCAGATTATATTACACAGAATAAAGGAAAGATGGATACAGCTTTTTGCTTGTGTGTTTATTATTACTTGAATAAATATTCCAATTAGATGTTTTGGGAGAATCCACTCAGAGCTTGCAATAGATTCTCAACTTAGATAATATCCATAATTGCTAAAGTTTTCCAAGGGAAATTTACATTGGGTGCTTACTTTTACTAATATCAGATATACTGTCAATTTTTACTCTCATATAAACTATTATCTTGCATGTAATTGTCAGTGCTTTAAAATGGTTATTAAGGGTCTTGGACACTCACTTTGGAAAATTAAATTTTACTGAGTGAGACCCCTTTTCAATTCAGCAGGTTTTCCATTTCACTGGAAATCCATTCCATCAGGTGCTTCTATTTCAGCATTAAAAACATCATTCTACAAGACCTCCAATCTTGTGTAAACACTAAAACTGTGCAAACTTCCATAAAAGTGACTCTGCTAATGAACCCACTTCACGTTTCCCTCCGTCTGCAAAGAATAGTTTTATTTTTCTTTTCTGACTCAAGAACTTCTAATCCTTACTTTTTGAGAAACAGAGCTTGAGTGCATTTGTTGCCAAAGGCCTCATTATTCTAGCCTCATAGCTAGAATACTCTCTAAGTATTCTAGTAAATGCTACCTGATGCTAATGCTTGTTAACACATGCTTTTCTAATGTAGATATAATTCGCTATAAGTTATTGCTGAATATTTAAATGTAATATAGTTAAGTTCTCAAACTACCTGTAACAAAAATCTGAAGCCTGTGAATTAGGGGGCGTAAGAATCAGAAACATGAGTAGGGATTTTTCCTTGCTGAATATTATGCTTCATTTTTCATTTGCCATGCCTGCTTTCTGTGGAATCAGAAACCAATGCAATGACAGCTTCCAAGTCTAGGTTTTAGATGGGGCTGGAAGTTGAAATAACCTCACCACAAATGCTTGGCATGCTCCATACTTACCAATGACTGATAATAAAGCAAAGACTATAAGCAGGACAGTAAAATCTGTAAAGCCAAGACAAAAGTCCAGAGGCCAAAGAGAGACTCCAATGTGCATGAGAAACTTTAAAAAACTAAAATAAAAATAGGCAAGTGTAGTGGCTCACACCTGTAATCCCAGCACTTTGGGAGGCCAAGGAAAGAGTAATACTTGGGCCTGGGAGTTTGAGACCAGCTAGGTAATATAGTGAGACCTCATCTCTACACAAAATTCTAAAATTAGTCAGACGTGGTAGCATGTGCCTGTAGTCCCAGCTACTCAGGAGGGTGAAGCAGAAGGATTGCTTGAGCCTAGGAGTTTGAGTCTCTGGTAAGCCGGGATCACGCACTATACTCCAGCATGGGCAACAGAGTGATATTCCAACTTGAAAAAAAAAGGAAGAAGAAGAAAAGAAAAATAAAAATAAAAAAGAGATTCCCATTTTTTAAAAGTATGTCTTAGGAAAAAAAAATACAAATACAAATCTATCATAGTAATGGCATGCTAAACCTCCCAAATGAACATTAGTACTATATTTTTACTAACATATAAATCAAACCATTTTTTTAAAATCTAAGAAGTCAGTTGAAAAATAAACCAAACTTTTACAATTCTAAAACCAATGGTGGCAGTATGGTGTAATCTGAAATGTACTAGATGGAAAATTCTGGTTTCTTTTTGCCTGTTCTGTTTCTTCTGCCATGTACTATCAACCAAATCACTCAACTCTCCTGGGCACTGGTCTTCTATTTTGTCATCTGTAAAATGAAGAATTTGGACTAGAAAATACCTAAGTTTACTTCCAGGAATAAATGGGCATTTCATTTAGTTTGACTCAAATTTGTCTTAAATTTGAGCAGTTAGAGAAAGATAAAACATTTGGTGTATTTAAAACATGTGTTCTAGGTTTCTGAATGTACACTGTAGTTCCTCATAAGAGTAATACACTTTTTTTTCAAAATGATAATAGATTAGCACTAAGACCCAAATAAATGAAAAAGATCACTCAACCTGATCCAGTTCCACTTTCTTCCAAAATCTTGCAAGTGGAGGATAAGGGTCAACCTGACTGCCGCCAGTTTGAGATATGCCAAGAAATTCCATGAAACTTCTTTGAGCTGACCAAAGAGCTAGAACATGTCAGCAGTGGAAAAGCTTCCTTCAGCATCAAACATTAGAAAGCCCACATCAGAGAGTGAAATCGCTGCCAGGAGCTGGAGTTAAGCTGTGGGAACCACAAAGGACAAGGGTTCTACCTTCCTCTCCCACTGTATTCCGTGAGTCTATAACAAAGCACAAGGCTGGAGCCAGCATGTCCTGAGAGCTGCACCACTGCCCTGATAGCCATGGGATCCTGGGGTCACCAAATGCTAATGCAGCAGCCTAAAACATTTAGCAACAGAAGAAATAAAAAAAAAAACATCTCAGGAAAACCCCATGAAAATCCAAACACTGACAATGACATCTTTCCTCATGATCAAATCTAAGCTTGGTCTACTGAGAGATGTTACTGCTCTTAGAGTAGAATGCCTTAGACAGCATTAGGCAACATTGTGAGTGATGGAGTTGCAAGGAAAGCAGAATAAATATTGAAAATTTGTCCTCAAGGAACATACATAAAGAATATTCTTGAGAGGAGGCAGCAAACATATATGCTACTCCCCTGTGCTGTTCACATAGTATATAGTACAAATCAATAACTAATATTAATAAAACTATGATTAATTATTAGTCAATAATAATAGGTTTTTCTATAGTACCGAGGTCTCACAGCCTTACAAACTTTCTCAGCTGGCAGGTCCCACCAGTTGATCCAAGTTGGCATGAGAAAGAAAACCTATTTGCACTTTTTCCTACATGATAAAAAGATCTCTGTGCTGAGAATCATGGCCTGCTCACCAGTGGGTCCATTAAACCCCACTGACAAAGTACTTTATATTTCTGGACCTCATCACCATTATCAGTAAAATTTGCAAGTGACTGTGAGCTATCTCTAAATTTCCTTTTTGTATCTCAGATCTAGGTATTTATAATTTTAAATAATGGGAAGTATTCACAAAGAACTAAGAAATGCATGATTATCACATAGCTCTCAGAAATGATGTTACTCATTAAAGTCATGAAACATCATCATTTTTTTCCTCCTGTCAGAGCTGCAAATGCTAATTAAAGGAATCCCTGCCTAACAGTGGTTATTTAAACCAAGAAATATATTCTAGCCTAACCCCTTCATAGATGAAGAATTAGATGTTCAGAGAGGCTAACTGATTTGCATAAAACCATGTAGGTAAAGTTGCATGCCCAGATTATGATGACCAACACTAAGATTATTATTACAAATAAACTACTATGGGGTTTGCAGGGGCATTTCCAAATTTGGAAACCCAAAGTCACGGTACCTTTTTTCCATCACTGTTAGTCTTCATGCTTTCTTGTCATAATTTCTTGATACTTGAATACCTTCAGGGTCATACATCATTTTTAAAAAATATTTCTGTTGAATATTTATTTTTATTTTAGATTCAGGGTATACACATGCACATTCGTTACATAGACATATTGTGTAGTGGTGGGTATTGCATCTCAGGTCTCTTGCTCATTGAGCACACTGGTTTTACCCATCATTTCTTATTTCTTATTTGACTTACACATTTCCCAATTTATATTTCCTTTACCACATCATAACTATGCTAAATAAGACCTCACCTAACACAAGCTCTATGGAATCCAAAAGGCAATTGTTTTTTTGATATTCTTTTACCTGTCTATGATTATTGAATATGCATCTTTGATGGTAATTATTTAACTTCCTTAAAATGTTCATGATATGCAAATCATGAACAAATATATTAATATGTCTCTGTAGATCTTTGCTGCCTAATTTCAAATTCAGTTTTTAAGTGTTTTTTGTTGATTTGGTAATAATGAAACCAGAGACATTTTGGGTTTTATTTGGAATAGAAAGCCCATAGATTCACTACGTGACCATACTGTTATGGGATTACAATCCAGAACCATCATAGCAGTGGAAATAAAAGGAGATAAGGCCCATGAAATTTAGCATAAATAAGTATAGGCAGATGGTTAGATAAGCAGTCTGGAGACTTGAATTCCATCCTCAACTGTTACACCAAAGTTACCAACATGCACAACTTTCCTCAATTCTCTGAGCCTCAACTATAAAATGAAGGAACCTTAACTTGCTTTCTAAGATCACAGTCGTGTTCATCATTTTTTGGCTAATACTGTCATGGCAGCCTCTAGTATTCCTCACGTGCGGCTGCTCTCCTGAGCAGTTACATAATTTTAACTGTAGTGGCATACACCAGCTATTGGTCCTGTGGTTACTTGTGATTACCCTTCACAAGTCTCAGTCAGAGCTACCTACTCTAAGAGTAATCCAGAACATTCTTATGATGCTAGTCAGTAAGAGCCTGCTTCAAAAAGAGGTAAGAAAAA
Source organism: Carlito syrichta (assembly GCF_000164805.1). Classification (NCBI taxonomy): domain Eukaryota; kingdom Metazoa; phylum Chordata; class Mammalia; order Primates; family Tarsiidae; genus Carlito; species Carlito syrichta. The sequence continues at coordinate 360,672 of NW_007062975.1, forward strand.
CAAAACTTTGGGTCTCCATCTCCAGTCTTCACTTCACTCTACAAAGTGAAGAACTATTGACTACTTTTTCCTCTTTATGAGGCAGCTGGGAAAGCCCACAAGTCCATGAAACAAGTATCTCTGAACTAAGAAGAGACCTCAGAGATTTTCAAGTTTTCTAACTCAATCCTTTCATGTTATAGTTAAGAACCTGGCAGCCAGAGAAGTGGGAATGCTGGGATTATAACCAAAAGTTCTTGATTCCCACATCAGTGTGCTGACAAGGGGAAATCACATAAGCATAGGAAGATTAATAATTTTTAATATCAGGGAGTTATGATGGGTGGTTAGTCTATAAAACATCATCAAATATAATATTTTCTTAACATTCACAATGAAAATTTTAGATACTTCCACATATTTTTTGTTACAGTGAATAGGTGTACTATAAGATGATTATTTGTGCTAAAGCCTAAATCATGTTTCCCTTACTTATTGTTGGTCATGTTAACTTCGTTTATCATCTGCAAAATGGTATTAAAATACCTTTACAAACTCATTTTTGAAAGTTAAAGAGAGATAATTAATGTAAGTGTTACTAACTCTGTGTCTTCACACATTCTTTAGTGGATTCAAAAGCTGTGTACTCACAACAAATCATGACAAATTAAAATATCTCTTCAGCGTGGCCTAACACTGAGATGAATCCTTAGGAAAACATCCTGAGATGTGCCAGTAGCTGTCAAGAAAGGCATTTTCCAACAATGTTCCCAAAGGCTGTTGTTCTTTGCTTCTGTGACTCTTACAGCTCTCCTTCATGGAAATATGACTGGGGATTTGAGAAAATAAAAGGTTTTTGTAAACCAATTTTAAACCTAAATGCTCATTTCTTAATAAAACCATTCAAAATAATGCTAAAATAACACCATGAGAAAATTATTTAAATATATTAGTTGAATAAGCCTAATTTAAAAGGGCATTTATAATAAAAGTATATATATATGTGTGTGTAAAAGGGTAAAAACAGCCTAAGGGTATCTAGCTCAAAATGTTAACAGAGCTCTTATTCAGTGGTATGATGGTTATCTTTCTTTTTCTTTCTTTTATTAACCAATTTTTATAATATGAAAATATGCTCTAAGAACAACTGATTCGATTAGTAACCATCTTTAAAGATGCAGGATAAATAGAAGTTAAGAGTATGAGCTTTAAAATTTTACTAAATGGATTCAAAACCTGACTACAATTTACTAGCTATAAAACTTTGCTTATTTACCTACAACTTCTGTGCCTCAATTTCCTTATATGTAAAATAGGGTACTATGTATCCCTATACAGTAGGATCAATCTGAGGATTAAATGAGTCAATATAGGAATTGATCAAAATAATGAATAGCACATGGTCAGTACTGAATAAATGCTAACTATTTCCGTTAATGATGAGATTACTAATTTTATTATGGGGGGCATAGGTTTAAACAATGACCTTGCTGTAAAATTACATGAAATTCATATTTTAATCAAGATAAAAACAAATGACTACCATTGACAAGAATATTACATGCATAATACTAGCATATCTGCCAGACGTGTACTAAGTCTGAATTGAGGACTATTCTATAATTATGACAATAAACTTTGACAAATTATAACAACATTAGAGTTTTTAAAATAAACATTGTTATTGTTCTGCTTTTCTAAATCCTCCATTCTCCATCCATGAATAATCCTTTGTGTACTTCTCTAAGTTTGCAAACTCTGTTTTTAACAAAATGGTTTCGGGATTACCCAATTAAAAAACAACAGATAAATGAGCTCACATGTGTGATATACACAAAGTTAATGCAATCTAATTCTATTATGAGCAGGATAATAAGGAATTCATCTGGACAAAGAGAAGATTATCAACATCTGAAGGTCCACCATCACCACAACAGAAAATCTAATGTCTGGGTAACTTATTTGGTTTTAATAAGTGCTCGAATCCATCCTAGAAAACAAAATGGACTTCTTAGCTGATATAAGAAAACATTCACATCATACTTTCATTTTTTTTTCTTATTACTGAAATAGAAGCCTCCATGACCTATACACACACAGACACACAGACACACAGACACACAACACACACACACACACACACACACACACACACACACACACATAGTCTTCATCTTCTTTCCTGGCATGCAACCCCTAAAGTCCTTGGATCTCCAAAGTGATATATTTTATATACTGAGTTGACTGATGACTGGTAGCCCCTAGGTAGCTCCAGGATGGGCTGGTCACCAGAAAGAACAAGGTATAATTAGATGGTCGGGAATTTTAGCCCACCCCACAACCTCCGGAGAGGGAAGACAGGTTGAAGATTAAGTTGATCACCAGTGTCCAGTGGTTTAGTCAATCATGCCTGTGTACCATAGCCTCCCTAAGAATCCAAAAGGACAGGGTTAAGAGAGCTTCCAGATAGCTGCATATATGGAGGTTCCTGGAGGGTGGCATGCCCAGGAGGGTATAAAAGTTCCCCTTCCTCCATATCTCACATTATGTATCTCTTCACCTGTATTCTTTTAAAATACCCTTTATAACAAACTGGTTAACGTGGTCCCCTGAGTTATACAAGCCACTATAGCAAGTTAACCAAAGCCAAGGTGAAGGTTGTAGGCATTCCAATCTATAACCAGTCAGTCAGAAGCACAGGCAAAATGACATGGGGCTTGTGATTGACATCTGAAGTGGGTGGCAGTGCTGTGGAATCCGACACTATCTTCAGGTAGATAGTGGAAGAGTTGAATTGAATTAGAGGGCATTCAGCTAGTGTCTGGTGCAGAACTGATTGATTGACCGTCTGTGGAGAGAAGTCCCCACACACTTCTAGGCAACCAGAGGTCACAGAAGTCTTCTGTGTTGATTGTTGTTGAGTGAGAGAACAGAAAAAGCACTTTGGTTTGGTTTTTCCTATATCAACAGAATACCAAACTTCCCTTCCTCAACCAGGGCATAACCCAAACATATGCAGTGTAGAAAATACATTTTTCCTTGTTCATGTCTCCTAAGTGAAAATGATTTCCTTTGAGAAAGTAAAGAGCAAGCCTTATTCATGTCATCTCCCCACCCCTGCCTCAACCCCAAACCTCTAAGTATCAAGACCATTCCTTGACACACAGTAGATTTTTTCAAGTTTTTTTTTCCTGCATGAATAAAGTCTCGTGATTTCTTACATTACACAGAAATGTAAAAAACTATACACATATGTTTCATAGTAATAAATTATGTATAATTATTCTTCATATCTAAAACATTAGCTCCAAATCTAGTCTGAAAAGATGAGTTATATGGGAGGTGAAGAGGCTCAACCAGGTTCCAGTTTGTGGTCAAGCAGGAAACTACAAAAGAGGTAGCCATGCCTTCACTCTGTATACCACAAAACACTCTTTACCAAAATAGAATTCTTATAGTCATTGCTTTAAAACTGAGATTGACTACACACAAACTGAGTTTTATATTTCAGTCAGAGCCAAATAAAATAAAAATAACATAAGATTATTTTACCTACACACAGAAAGTAGTTTTCGGTTTAATTCTTTGAATTTAAATCAAATAAGATGATAGGGATTTGAAAACAAATTTTAAAAGATAAAACATACCTCAAATATAATGCATAACTGTTGCTACTGATCTATTTCAAATCCTGTCCTACATTGAAGAAACTATATCCTAATAAAGAGTCAGTAAAGGCAATCAGTTCTGATGCACTGCTTCCTTTAATCCCTATAACACTAATAATATGGCTGTCTTCTGAACTCTATCTGTTCCTTCACCATCACCAGGGTAACTGGGGTACCCATCACCTCATGCATTTATCACTTCTTTGCATTAGGAACATTTCAATTTCACTTTTTTAGTTATACTGAAATATACAATAAATTATTGTTAACTATAGTTACTCCATTGTGCTAGTGAACACTGGATCTTATTCCTTCTAACTACTTGTATTTTTTGACCCATTAGCCATTCTCTCTTCATCTCTTTTAAAACAGATTTCACCTTTTTTATCAAACTCAAGAAGTCCATGAAAAGCCTTCTCACAGACTTAGCATAGTGCCATTTTGGGATCTGAATGAACAGAGTCCCTGTCCTCTGCAAAGATTCAGCATTCAGAGGAAGTAAAGATGAAGGAGAAAGGCAATAATTCTCCATGGTGTTGATCAGATTACATAGTATCGGGGGCTTCTTTCTGGTGACTGCTCGACATCTTCCTACATTTTGGAATTTTCTCACACTGTGTGTCCAGTTTTCAAAGCCAGAAAATTCAAAGACTATCTTACTTCTGGGCACAAAACCAGGGAGAACCAGTTTTCTGGCAGGAGCAGTTGGTGAGGCATTTGGTTCCCCAGCTTCAGGAAGCCAATTCCTGGCATCACAGGTGCTGAGAAGCCATATGATTAGAGAGAAGTCCTAAGTGTGGCTGCATAGTCTGAGAATCCGGCTCTTTGGTGCCCTTCCAGAGATTCTGGGTGCTTATTAATGTCTGTTTTCATATTGTTTTTATCTGATTAAACTAGCCATGTGCATATTCTGTTATTTGCAACAGAAAACAATGTCCGATACACACATTAAAGCACTGAAATTCTGCTAATTCTCAGAAGCACAAATTGAGTATTAAGAAAAAGTGGTTGATTTCAAAAACAATTTCATTTATCTTCACCCCAGGCTTTTTTTGCACACCAAGTTATATTTGCCATGCTGCAGAGTCACACAAAATCCACGTTTCCATGACACAGGAATGTTGAAGCTTTTAGCTCATATGAGTAAACATATCACCATGATTTCTTTAACAAAGAGCATTGAGTGTTTCTTCAAAAAATAATTTAGAATAGCTAATTTGCTGACAGTACATTTATGTAAACCTGTGTTTTCTTTACCCCAAGGGTAAATTAAACCAAGAAATCTTAAAATTCAGTCTCCCAAGTCGGCATCTCAAGGTCACCAGTAATCAATTTGTTATGGGTATGGGTACATCATAATAGTTAGCAGGATGAGCTCTGGAATCAGACTATCTGAAAAAAGTCCCAATTCTACCACTCAATAATTCTGCATCTTGAGCAATATAAATGCATATCCATGCATAAATTAGTTTATTTATCTGTGAAACAAAAAAATTAAAGTGTCTACTTCAAATGAGTCTTGTAAATATAGCATAAGAAAACTTATGGAAGGTGTTTGGCACATTGACTAGCATATATTTAGACTCAGTCAGTGTTAACCACTATGATTATAAGTAGTATTTTTAGCAATTATGATGATGATACCATACCATGTAAGGCCTTCTAGAACCTAACTAAGCCCTGCACTGGATGTCTATGTAATGGAGTCATTTAATATAAAACACCTTAGTTGCTCCAAATTACTTTTGAGATGAAATTGCCCACACTCCCTGGCTGAGAAAAAGTACACCTGGGGGTAGGTTGCCTGACTGGAAAGCCATGCAGCTCTTGATGAGCTGTTGTTTGCTTTGTGCCTGAAAACAGCTTTTCTACTCCAGGGCCCCTTTGAGGGCATTTTGGCCTCTGCTTAGAAGGACAGTGAGCTATTGCAATGGCATTTATAGAAGGCCTCGGAGTTTCCAAATATTCATTTCTAGCCAATGTTTCCAGTTGGGGTCTGTTTCCAGTGACTGGGAGAAAACAAATATTTGTCTTGGGATAGCTGGGTTCCAAGCATTTTGCAAACATTTTCACCTTGCTTCCCTGGGAAAATGTCAGCTCTGGCAAATGTTAACTTAAAAAGTTAGTGTTTCTTTAGGAAAATACTGTTGCTGAGAAAACACAATCTTCCTTGTATTTGCAAACATATGTGTTGATTTTGTCACTACTGTAACAATGTGGTTATGAAGTGTTCTGGTTTGATATCTAAAGTATCTTTTGTTTAATGTCATCATCCATCAACAATGGTTGTTATCTTTGTTTGGAGTTATTATTTTGATATTCTGATAAATGCTCTCCATCATTTCCTCGAAAAAGAAATTACCATATATATATTTGCATAAAGAACAATCACATATGGTTAACAATTCAAGGTGCTATAAATTATCTGTCCCCCAAATTATCTGTTTATTAGCATTCTATAAATCAGAACTCTCCAGAAATTAGTAACTAATTTCTATGCCAGAACAGTGATATCCAGTGTTTGTAATAATGACCTTGATTCTGTGAACCCCTAGAATCCCATCTACACTTTAGAGTCTTGCTAATCAAAGCACAATTCTCAGACCAGAAACAAGAGCATCACAGGAAAGCCTAGGTTCTGCTATGTTTGCAGAACCCCAGACCCTAACCTAGAGTACACATCATAATAAGATTCCTAGCTGATTCACATGCACTTTAAATTTTGTGAAGCACTGCTTTGGGTTTATGGACAGTTGTTTAAGAACCTCTGATCTCTAAATATTCTTTCAATACTTGAGTCACAAGTTAAGTGGAATTCTTACACTGTCTTCTAGAAGCCCCAAATATAATGTTTATGAACAAACACTAATTAAAGGCTAAATGTTTATTAATTCATTATTTCAACAAATAATTATTGAGCATTCATTATGTACTAGGCATTGTTCCAGTCAGTGGAACAAAGTCTCTACCTTCATTCTAAAGAGTACAGGCAATCAACAAATATGTAAGTAAGAATGCAATGTGTCAGATGGTCATTAGTGCTATGAGGTAATACAAAGCAGGGCAAAAGTGATAAGGAATGCTGATGAGAAACCTTGTGGAGAAGATGGTACCTGAGCAAAAACCTGAAGGAAGTGAAGGAGTGAGACCTGCAGTATTGAAAGGAACTCTTAGCTGAGCTCGGTGGCTCAGCCTGTAATCCCGTGCCTTGGGAGGCTGAGGTGAGTAGATTGCCTGAGCCCGCGGGTTCGAGACTCGCCTGGGCAACTTGGCGAGACCTCATCTCTACAATAAATCAAAAAATCAGCAGGGCGTGGTAGCGCGCGCCTGTAGTTCCAGCTACTTGGAAGGCTGAGGCGGAAGGATCGCCAGAGCCCAGCAGGTCAAGGCTGCGGTGGCTGGGAGTGGCCACTGCACTCCAGTCTGGACAACAGTGAGACTCCAACTCAAAAAAAAAAAAAAAAAAAAAGAAAGGAACTCTTTTCCAGCAGAAAATAAGGTAAAGACCCCAAAACAGGAAGATGTTTGGTGCATCTGAAGATAAAGGAGGAGACCTGCTCCCTTGGAGTAGGAAAGCAAGAGGGTGAAGTTAGAAGATGAGATAAGGGGATGAAGGTGATCATGTAAGTTCTAATAATCACTGAACACATGTCCCATTGCAGCAAAAGCATTAGAAGAAAGACCTGGTGCAACAAGTTCAGGTAGGTTATGTGGAGGGGAAGACTGCCCCCTCTCTTTCACTTAGCTACAGAAAGTCTCTCCCAGAGAAGGCGGGGTTTCAGAGGTTGCTTGAAATACAACTTACTTCCATCAGAAAGCAATTTCGTCTTCTTTACTTTACTTTTGGTGGGGCTGGGGGGGGGTAGATTTAGGCTTAAAATATAGTTGCTAAGCACTGCTGGCAAAAACCAGATTCTGTTTCAGAGTCTGGCACATACTTGGCAGGAAATATACTAAAACTAGAATTAAATAATAATCCCATGACTGGCTATAATTCAGAGTCATATCTTGGCTACCTTTATAGACTTATGTTCATAATTATTCTAGACCACATTTCGACAGTATTCCAGCCATCTTGACTGAACATCTGTTTCAGGAACTCTTCTGTTTTTGGCCAATGTGTGCTCATCTCAGACAGCAGGCCAGATGACCAGTGCCATCTCCTTAATATTGTACATATACGTCTTATGTTTTTGAGTCTATGCCAAGTTCTCATTGGGAGACACAAGGTTTTGGTAACAAGGAAAATGTGCTCTTCTTGTTGCCACATGTAAACCACATTAAAGAAATCATGACTATATTGCTTAAGAAGTCATGCCAGTAACTATAAAGATCAGCCCAGCCTACAAATAACAGCAATCAATTTGTACAACCTTTGTACATGAGTTAATCTAATCCATGCTAACCTCTCCATTATGGCAATGAAGATGCTACAATTACTCCTCACACAGAAAGGCTTCAATCAAATTAATGTTCCATGTCAGCTCTATCTTAAAATATTTCCTCTTCTTCATCCAGAATGAACAGCGAATAAATCTGTTTGGGCTGAAGGAGTCTCCCAAATATTCTCAATTTAATCCATCCAAAAAAGAATTTGTAAGTCAAAAAAAGTTAAATAAAAATAAGGATAATAAATGGAGGTCATTATTCACCTACAGATAGGTATAATTCACTTTAAGAAAATAAATTTATTTTTAAAAATTGAGAGATTATGATTCACAGAAAGTTTTCTTTTCCCACTCAATTATCTGTAAAATATAAGAGCCAGATAGGATCAATGAACCTTATAATTTAAGATGGTGCGTGAAAGAGACAAAAAAAAAAAAACCTTACTCTTTGGTGGTAGAGAAAGCACTAGGACTAAAGTCCTTCATCTCCCAGGTAGCCCATTCTCACACATACCAGGACTATCTACAGTGCAACTGCATGTAGAAGCTTCTCCGATTTGCTCCAGTATTTGTTCACGAATCATTAACTATCTGGGGAAAAGGGGGGGAACTAAAAAATTTAGAGTTAAAATAGCAGGAACCCTGGCTAATTGAAAATCAATCTGCAATGAAGATAAAGCATCTCTGAAATCCAAATGCAAACCAATGGCAAAATTGGATTCGATTTTTAAAAATTTAATTTTTGCAACTCTCAGGACTATGCCTATTGTACCATAGGAGGCACCCTTACAATGTCAGTGAATAATTCTAAGGAATCACTCGATCCATCCGTTCCATATTTGACCTCTCTTAACTCTACAGATGATTGGCAATACAAAGAGTGGAAAATGATACCATTCGAAATCTGATAGTGTAAACCTTAAATCTTCTATAAAGACAATCAGCACAAAATGTGGCTTCAGGCCTACAATTGAAACAATGAGAAGGAAGAAAGAAAGCCAGGAACAAATAAACAAGCTAGTTTACCCAAATGAGTTTTTATATTTGCAAATTGCAGTCTAAAGAGTTTTGTCAATCAATAAATTATTTCTCAAGATGTGACAGAGCATAAAGCCCATGCATAGGACAACCATAACATGGAAATCATTTAAAAATTCCATCTATGGGTCCCAGTAAATCCTCTGCTTAAAATGACTCATCATCAGCTTTCCCAGCACATAGCAATGACCTTGGGATATTAGAGATCCCCAGGTGTTTGCTGATATCTGTATCATTCTGGCACTGATGTATTTCCTTGGGTTCTGGTTGTTCACATTGGTAATCCTCTCCAAAGAAGAGTATTGCACTAGCAAGAATACTGTATTCCCTAACGACCGTAGAAAATACATTCTATTTTCAGCAATCTGCTTGAGAGAATTGCATGTATGTTGAACGATCCATTCACAAACCAAGCCCTCTCATTTTACAGTCCAGAAAACTGGGATGTTTAATGATTTGTCTGAAGGCTATTACAGCTTATTTGTGCAAATCCAGGCCAAGAACTTGGGTCTTCTGGCTCCTTATCAGCTGCAGTTTCCACTCTGTCAAGCAACCTCCTCTATGAGTCATTCCCCACTGTAGGACAGAATCTTACTTTATCCTCCAAATCCAATTCAAATGGCCTACATTTAACTTACCCATAATTACTAAATTGGACCAGAAGTTTAAAAGCAACTGCTTTTTCTATTACAGTGGAAATTTTGGCTCAATAACTATAAATGTCTTACAACATCATACAAAACACCAGCCTTTCCAGCCTTTTTTTACCCTTCTGGGCTGTCTCGGAACAAGCATTTTCAGTTCTGTGTGACACAGGGGGAAAGCCTGCAATCTGTAGCAGTGGAATGTTTCACCAACCCAACACTTCTGACTCTCATTCAATATTTATGGCTTATTTCAGATTCTAAGGTAATTCCAGTACCCAGTGTCAAGCAATGTTTACTGAATGAGCCCCCACGCCATTCTTGCTACCAGATCCTTTGTACACACAGCGTTTGACTTAGCCTTCACCACACCCTTAAGAAGTGACTACAAGGAAACCCACTCAACAGATGAGCAAACTCAGGCCCAGAGATGCTTAATAACCTGCCAAGATCAAACAGATCATAAACAGAAAAGTCAACACTGGAGTCCTCCATTGTGCTAAAATGTCCCTAAAGAGTATCCAGTTCCCGTTTTCCACCAGAGAATGAATTTTTTACATACTGTCCTTTGTGAGCATTTAAAGAAAGTGAAAGATACCATTAGTCTAATAAGTACATTACTTCAGTTACCTACATCTTCTAATCAAATTTTTAATCCATAGATCTGCAATAGTGCATTCCTTCAGCCACAACAATCCAACTCCTTCTGCACACTCCCTGTTTTGAGGTAATGAAACCATGCCCTTTGTGCACAGACTACCCATAAAGTAACAGCCTCCCCATGTGAAAAATGACTTTGTAACAGTAGTGCTTTGGGTTGCTAGGAGGATTAAGTGAATTAATATACACAAAGCCCTTGAACAATGACACATAGTAAACTCTCTGTACATATTAGCTACTACTATTATTATCACTAATTTTACAAAACTAACAAGCCAAGCAATGGTGCATTTTTATATCTTGAGCTGATCATTCTGTTTACTAGCACTTATTCGTATTAAGCCACAACTAGATGTAGAGTTCTATACAATGAACTGAAGAAGGAGTAATAAAGGAAAAATAGATGCCCTCCTGATCCTACAGGCCCTAGCAGTGTACTCAGGGAAAAGAAGACAAATACAGACAACAATACGAACAAAAATTAGGAAACAAAAAGAACATTTCCGTGTCTGGTACATGTAATGAATGATGCCCTGGTGGTGACCAGAAAGAGGCTGGCCGACTTCACAGGTCCAGCAGAGTTGTCCTGTACCACAGGAGGCTGTGCCATCACAGGGACACAGCAGGTGGCAGCGGGGCAATGCAGAGGCTCAGTGGTGGCACTGAATAATATGAGAAAAGTGAAAAGATAATCTGCCTCCAAGGGCTACTGGGAACATGAATAATGAAGATTGTGCTTTGTAAACCGGGTTTGTTGGCTCAGCCTTGGGAGGCTAAGGTGAGTAAATTGCCTGAGCCCGTGGGTTCGAGACCCATCTGGGCAACTTGGTGAGACCTCATCTCTACAATAAATAAAAAAAATCAGCCGGGCATGGTAGCACATACCTGTAATTCTGGCTACTCGGAAGGCTGAAGCGAAAGGATCACCAGAGCCCAGTGGGTCGAGGATGCAGTGGCCGGGAGCAGCCCCTGCACTCCAGACTGGGCGACAGAGTGAGACACCTACTCTAATAATAATAATAATAATAATAATAATAATAATAATAATGTGCTTTGTAAACCAGAAAACTTTTCAAGTGTTAGATATGATATCTAACGTAAATGACTCTGATAAAATTTAAACCAATCCTTTATCATAACTCACCCTGTGACTAAGAGCTACAAGGGTCTCTCTCCTGGTGTTTGGCCAGTTATGGGAATGATATCCTTTGGATATTTGTGTCCCCCCGGCCTCGCCATCCTCATGCTGAAATTGGTTGCCCAGTGTTGGAAGTGGGGCCTGGTGGCAGGTGTTTGGGTCACTGGTGGGGGCAGATCCCTCATGAATAGCTTGGTGCCCTCCTTGCTGTCATAAATGAGTTTATAGCTCTATTAGTTCCTGCAAGAGTTCTCCCAGTTGTCAAAAAGAGCCTGGCACTACCCTCCCTCTCTCTCTTCCTTTCTTTCCTGCTTTGTGATGTCTGCTCCCCTTGGCTTCCTGCCATGAGTAGAAGCAGCCTGAGGCCCTCACCAGAAGAGGATGCTGATGTCATGCTTCTTGTACTGAGCCAGGACCAAATAAACATCTTCTTTATAAATAATCCAGTCTTGGTTATTCCTTTACAGCAACATGAACAGATTAAGGTAGGCAGCAGTGCAGCTAGAATTCGGGGGACACAAGGGTGGTGCCAGCTCTCTCTCCAAGTAACCAGCACATGGGCCTGGGATCCTGACTGACTGAGCTTGGGACTCTGCTCTGCCCCTGCCCAACCCTGTGACCTTGAACATCTACTCACAAAGCCTCAGGGTTTCCTCATCTGTACATTGAGCTAATAAGAATAGCTACCTCCCTAATAGGGCTGTTGTGAAGATGAAATGAATTAATAGATGAAAAGTTCTTGGCAGACTCTCTGGCACTTCATAGGTAATATATAAATGTTTGTGTTATTTTAACAGGCTCTGTTATAGGTATGCTGTTCTCTGCCTTGCTGTAGTTGTTGACCACTTTCTCCAAGATCAGACATCCAGTAGTCTCACCTTTAGTACTGCCTTCACCTGGCAGGACCCTGAGAATTTTAGATGTGGTATCATAACAGAAACAAAAGAAAACAGAAGTAGGGGTGAGAAATGGGGCCTGAACCTTAACAAACAGGCCACACAAGAACAAGAGCATAGAGGAGACAGAGTTTCCATTTCTTCCTATGTTTTAATGCTCACTCAAGCAAAAGAGTTTGTATGTATTTTTTTCACCAGCACAGAAACCTGAGCATCTAAATGCAATTTCAGCAAAGTTGGTGCCATCCACAACATCCACAGAAATCCAAAGGAGCCTTCTCAGACTTCAGACAAGAGCCCCAGTTGTGAATTAGAAGGCACAAGGACATCTGTTTTTCAATTTATCCATTTTTCATTTTTCATGAATATAGCCCAGTGGTTCTCAAATTTTCATGGCCTACAACCCTCTGAGGGCTATGGCCTGTCCCTTGAGCACCACATCATCCTATCACAAAATGATAAAACCTAAAAACCTGAGCTTCTAGTGCACTTCACAAGCAGTGCTTAGGAACAGCTGCATAGACGCAGACAAAGTGAGCATTTGTGAATCACTGATTCTGTGTCAGGCTTTCCACTGTTACCTCCTTTAGTGCTCATATCAAACTATGGAGAAGGTTGCATCACACACTTTTTAGATGTGGAAACTAAAGCTTACCAAGTGGAACAGAAGTGCTTCATATTTTAATCATTGCCTGGTGGTAATATTTGGATTTGACTTTGGCATACTTTATTTTTACTATACTAGATTATTGTCTTGTTCATTTGTTCAACAAATATTAAAAATCTATTCTATGCCAGACATTATAGGCATGGGATGCAGCAAGAAAAAGACAATGTCACTGCTCTCCAGAAGTTTATATTCTAAAAAGGAATACAGAAAATAAACTAACAAATACATAACATGATCTCAGGTATATGAGTCATGAAGACAAATAAAGCATGGTGAGGAACAGAGAGCAAAGAAAGAGTGACAGAGTGATTATAAGGTGATCATAAATGAAGTGACAGAATCAGTCAGTCAAAGACCTGGGGGAGAAGGAAGTATCCAGTAGTGGAAACAGCAAGTACAAAGACCCTGAGGCATATCCCAGAAAAAAGAAAGAATGCCAGTGTGCTTAGAATGAAGCAAACAGAGGGAGCAGTGGTAAAGATGAAGAGTGACTCAGGCCTGACCACGTTCGCTTGTGGTAAGTCATGGCAAGGCATTCACATTGTATATGATTTTAAGAGAAAGCCATGGAAACGTTTTGCAAGTGGAATTGTATTTTCAAAGAATTATCACTTTAAAAGATCACTCTGGCTGTTGTGAGAGGCAGACTGTGGTGGAACAAGAGTCACTGCAGGGAACTTATTAGGAAGTCAATTCAGTCATTTGGAGAAAAGATTGTATGGACTAGGTTTGTAGTTGGACTCCCGGCATATTTTGCAGGTTTTATTATCTGGTATGGGGTATGGAATTATCATGGTCCTTGAGGAATTCTTTTGGGAGAAATCCTTTGAAACCCAGTTAGAGGAATGCTGAAAACAAGATGAATGGGGACGCTTCATTCTGTCATGTGAAGTAAATGGCCATGACTTAGGCATGATGTTGTCACCCAAATGATAGTGCATCAAGTATGTGAACCGGCAGTTGGACACCAGTGAGCCCTGGGCCACCCTGACTGTGCCATACTTTCCCCTTTTTAAAAGGCAAGTGGACTCACTTTCTTTTACCTGTCCATGAGCCCCCATCAGAGAAATTTTATCTTTCTATAAAAAGTTTCCAAAATTCTAAACTTTTAGAAGAATCACAGGTTTCCCACCTTACCACATTATACCAATAACCTTCTCTACTGTCAACTCAGCCTGAACCAGAACCTTCATAGATGGACATATCATACAACATGTCTGCTCCTTCTCTCCAGTAAAATTCTCTTTGAGCTCTCCAAGTTCTATTGGTGCTACCTTTTGGCCTAGGAGAAAATTTACATTTTAGAAAGATTGAAAATGTATGATTGAATGGTGTCATCAGACTTAAATGTTTGTTCGGCATGTTTGCAATGAACAATGATTGACACTCAATCTCAGTTTAGAATTTTTTATGTTCTCTCCCTTTGTAATTACCACAGCCCAGTGACCTGTAGGGGCTTCTAAAGCCACCTGATTTTGCTGACAGGGAAGCAGAAAGCATCCCTATGAACACATAAGAAGTGAGGAGCAAATCAAGTACCAAATTCCAGGGCTCCTCACCTCCAGGCCAGGGATCCCTTGATCAGACCAACCCATTTTCTAATCTGTCACCTTGTTTCCCAGAGAGTCACAAACACTCCAAATAATTTTATTCCTTAAAAAGTTGAAGGAAGAGAATAGGTGATGCAAGAATTGTTGAGAAAGTCTAAAGGAAAATAAGCCTGAGTTTACCCCTCAATCCCATGCTGAACCCACCTCAAATGTTATGTCCCTTCAGTGGTCCAAGAGTGAATATAGCACAAGCCCTTACTGTGTGCTGACAATGAAGAATAAAAGACATGACTTTCCATGGGTGAGGCATGATAAACAAGCACAAATACATAGCAAAAGCACAAACACATCCAAAACCATGAAGAAAAAAAACTGGGTCTTCAGAGAAACCTTTTTGGAGAAGATAAACTGATTTTAACTGATTTGAAAGAAGAGAGAGAAGACGTAATATAGTTTTTCTCCAATGTGGAAGAGAAAATAATTCAAATACAATAAATTGTGTATATTGAGACTTACAAATGGGATAAAAACTCTATATACTCAAGAAATTAAATAACATAATGAGTGATTCAGAATCCATGTGCTTATAATGATGAATAATTACATCAGGGTAACAGTGTTGAACAGACTTGACATGGGTATCACCTAAAGTAAATATCCTTAGAAAAGCCGATTAACAGCCGAAACACACACTAGCACCTGCATCAATACAATGTTCACACCTACTTTTGCAATGTTCTTGAATTTTGCTATCCACTGTGTTGAAAGAGGACCACTCAGGGACAACGTATAGGAGAAAGTCTAAGTGAGAAACAAAGCTTTGAGAACTACCCTCGAGCCAGGGGAATGCTTAGAAGAGACAAGTCCAAAGAAGATGCTAGGAGAGACTGACTAAGTGGGGGCTCATGAGCTAGTGGCTAGGGCCGTCCTGGTGAAGTAGCTGGTGCTGCAGCTGCTCTGCTTGGTCCCTAGTGCTTTCTGGGTCACAGGAGCCAAACACCATTTTCTTTTTAAACTGGCAAAAGTATTCCTGGGAAGAAGCAGTGGGGAGAAACTACTGGCTCCAGATTCTTCTTCACCACTGCAATGGGAGAGACTGCTGGCTCCAGGCTTTGCCTCACCACAGCAGCACCTGGCCAGACACTGGTAGCAAGGGCTGCAGAGAGAACCCAGAGGCAGGGTGCCACCAGAGAAGATGAAAGAGGAACTCCACCACCATCTTGAAAACAGGGTAGGAAAGTGCTCTGACTTGCTCTCCATGGAGCAACAGACCCAATCTCTGTGATCAGTGGATCAACTACTCAGGGGTTGATCCAGACCCAGAGGGAATATTCTGAAAGCATAAACTTTGAAGGGACAGAACAAGGGCTGAGTCTCAGGCATCCCACACCCTACCCTGATTCAGTCTCAGGACAAAGGGTGTGGCCAGGAAAGGATGAGGTAGACCTTCAAAGAGATCCATGGTGAGTCTGGGGCTGACCAAACCCCCTTCCTCCCCAGCAGTCCTCTGAATGTCAGACACATACAGCTGGGGCACAACTGAGAGGGATGAAGCCAGGCAGAGCCTGGACGTCAGACGCAATAGAAGAACTCCATTCCAGAATAGGCCTGGCTGGGGCAATCTCCCCCAACCCCGTGAGTACATACCTGGGGAAGTTCTCCTCACCAGAGGTGATCCCACTGACCATGCAAGAGAGTGAGGGGAGGACTGCAGTCTCACCTGCCCCCACTGCCCCTCTTCCTTCCCTGGTTCAGACACTAGGGAGAGAGTGAAAGAGGCAGAAGCTTTGCAGGAGACAGTAGAGAAGCAGATAAGAGGAACAATTACAGAATCTGCCACAAGAGGGCAGGGTTTTTTTCTTTTTTAATTTTTCTATTTTTTAATATGTTTCCTTTGTGCATGAATGTGTATGTGAGAGTTTGATCTGCATCCCCTCCCCCTTTTTTCTCTTTTCTTTTTCATCTTCTTTTGTTTTTTGCTTTCAGTTTATGTGTGTATGTGAATGACTAAATGTTCATCATCTTTTGGGTTTTTTTGGGGGGGGTTGTTTTTGTTAGTTTGTTTTTGTTCTTTTGTTTTTTCCTTTTTCTTTTTCTTTTTTTAGTTTAAGGTGTGTGTGAATGTATGCATGAGGGTTCAATCAGAATTCCTATTTTATTTTATTTTTCTTTCTTTTTTCCCCCAGTCTTTCTTTTTTTCTTCTCCATTCATTTTGAGCTAGGATAGTGTGTGTGTGTTTAGTTTTTCTGGGTTTTGTTGCTGTTGTTTTGTTTTGTTTCACTTTGCTGTTATTCCAGTTTGTTTTGGTGTGTGTATGTGTGTTCAATTGTTTTTGGCTTTGGTTTCTGCAGTCATTGTTCTGTGTTTTTTTCTTTTCTTTTATTATTTTTATTTTTTGAGTTAGAGTCTCACTCAGTCACCTAGGCTGAAGTGCAGTGGCACACTGGCGGCCACCCCAGTGTTGACTTGCTGGGCTCTGGAAATCCTTCCACCTCACTCTTCCAAGTAGCCAGAATTACAGGCATGTACTACCACACCCAGCTA
Organism: Carlito syrichta; assembly: GCF_000164805.1. NCBI lineage: Eukaryota > Metazoa > Chordata > Mammalia > Primates > Tarsiidae > Carlito > Carlito syrichta. The sequence goes on from NW_007062975.1 coordinate 377,848, forward strand.
ATTTTTGATTTATTATAGAGATGAGGTCTCACCAAGTTGTCCAGGTTAGTCTCGAATCTGTGGGCTCAAGCAATCCTCTTGCCAAGGCCTCCCAAAGTACTGGGATTACAGGCTAAGCCACCAAGCCTGGCTTCATTTAAAAAAAAATTTTGTCCATCTTATTTCATTCTACTTTTCTCTGTTCTCCTTATTGCTGTTACTGTATCTTGGACTCAGAGGGTACACACACATACCCATTGCATCATCATATAGAGTGGTGGTGGGGAGAGGGTCTCAGGGAATACATACCACAATCAGTGAACATTGTGATTTGCAAGTAGTTTCTGAATCCTAGCTCCCCATCCTCTACCGTATTCAACCTTCAAAACTACAAGAGACAGCAAAGCTTCCCAACCACAGTCCTGTTTCAAAATAGACCTAACCCAGAGTCCAGATCAGAGAAGAACAGAGGTCTGAGCAAACATCAGAAGTGAAAGCCTCTCCCGTTGCCACTGAATAATGGAACTAAAGAGAAAAGCAAGAGATCTGTCACAAATGAGGAAAAACTAATAGAAGACCACATGCAATTTCAAGTGTAACAAAGAGAAAATGCCTGAAAAAAATCAGACCTTAGAGCCCAAACAATGGAAGTCACCAATGACTGGCCCCAGAATATGACAGGGATTCGGGAATGGATGGAACAAGTGAATAAGACTCAAGAAAGACAAGATACAGCCCTGAAAAAACATGTAACAGAGATTTTGGTCCTAAAAATTTTCATCCAGGAAATAAATAACAAGATAACAAGCATGGAATACAAAAATAATCTAGCTGAAGAAAGAATCTCAGAACTTGAAGATCAGAACATGGAATTAACCCAATCTGTAAAAAGTATAGAAAGAAAACTCAGAAAGAAAGAACAAAGCCTACAAGAGATGTGTGACTATATCAAGAGACTGAACCTACACCTGACTGATATCCCAGAAGAAGAAAGGGAAATGGAGAACAACTTGGAGCAAGTATTCCAGGAGGTTATCCAAGAAAACTTTCCCCAACTCAGAGATGTGACCAGCCAAACACATGAGATACAGAGAACCCCCATAAGACATCAAATGAGAAAACCAACCCCTAGACACATAATAATTCACCTACATGAATAATAAGTAGGCACAAAAGAAAAAATCCTAAAGGCAGCAAGAGAGAAAGGTCAGACTACCTACTGGGAAAAACCAATCAGAATAGCAGCAGATCTATCAGCAGAAACACTACAAGCAAGAAGGGATTGCAGTCCAATATTTAAAGTCCTCAAAGATAAACAATTTCAACCAAAAATGTCCTACCCAGCCAAGCTCAGCTTCATCAGTGATGGAGAATTAAAATTCTTCCCAGACATTCAATCCCTAAGAGATTATACAGCTTCCAGGTCAGCTCTACAGGACACTTAAAAAGGTATTAAGCACAGAAGAAAGAAAAAAGAATGACCACACACTTCCCAAGAGAACAGCAGAGCACAGAATCAACAGACAATACATCACAACAACAAACTTGAAAACACACACACACACACATCAACTCCAAAGCTAAAAGAAAATAAGCAAAGAAAAAACTTTATAAGAATCTCATGACAGGGATAAACAATCACAATTCAATAATCAGTCTGAAAGTGAATGGATTAAATGCACCACTAAAAAGACACAGAATGGCAAACTGGATAAGAAACAATGACCCAATTATTTTTTGCATCTAGGAAACTCATCTCACCACAAGAGATGCACACAGACTCAAAGTTAAAGCATGGAAAATGAGTTTCCAGGCAAATGGATCACAAAAGAAGGTAGGAGTCATGATCTTAATATCAGACAAAACAACCTTTAAGCTATCAAAAATCAAAAAAGATATGAAAGGACACTACATAATGACAAAAGTTTCAATCCATCAACAAGAAACATCCATCCTAAACATATATGAATCCAACACAGAAGCAAGAGCATTTATAAAGTAACTACTAAGTAAACTGAAAAAACTGTTACCCCAATAACAACCCTGAGAACTACCCTCATATACAAAGAAGACTGGTTCTGGTAGTATCTGAGAAAAGAAGTCAGAAACTATAGTGACAAACTACAAGAACTTTGTGAATTTATTAGAGCCTGGGTATTCTTCATGGTTTTATAATAATTATTATCTGTATGTTTTCCTATAATTCTTAGCACATTTTTTACACATGCAAAAATAAAATTATGCATATATTTTTTCAGCTAAAAACTAATCATCATAGTGATCTTTGGAAAATTGGTGTCCTGTTCTTTATCCTTCTTGAAACTCAATCCACATGGAGTCAAGCCATAAATCATACAAATGCATTGTCAGTTTCCATATAATTAGGAAAAAAACAGTAATAGAACCTCAGTAATAGTAAAAAATTGGACCAAAAAAAAAAATCCTCAAATGCCCTTCAACAAGTGATTGAACAATTTGTGTTACATCCATAAAACAGAATCCTACCTAGGAATTGAAACATACAACTTGGATAGATCTCAGGGTGCTATGCCGATGGGGGGAAAAGTCAATCTTAAAAGATTACACAGTTATTATTCTATTCATATAACATTCCTGAAATGATAAATTTTTAGTGATGGAGATTAGTGGCTGCCAGGTTAACAGGGTTGGAGGAAGGATGAAATTACAAAAGAGCAGCACCAGGGAGTTTCTTTGGAATGACTGAAGAATTCCATGTCTTGAGTGTAGTGGTAGTTACACAAATTTATGCATGTGATGACATTTCATTGAGATGTATGCTAAAAAAAAAAGAAAGAAAGAAAATGAGTACGATGTAAGAACTAGTAAAATTTGAAAAATATCTATAGTTCATTCAATAGCATTTGCTAATGTCAATTTCCTACTTTTGATCATTATACTATGGTTATATTAGACATTTTCAGTAAGAGATACTGGGTAAAGGGGAATTCTTTGAAACATTACTGCAACTCCTATTGTCTTCAAATTCAAAACAACAACAACAAAAAAAAAAAAACCATGAAACCCCACTGCCCTTTTTTCCTCAGACTATTTCAATACTAGAAATAAAGTTATGGCAACTTGACTTTGACTGGGGAAGAATATTAGTATTCTGCCACAAATATTTTAAATTCGGAATTTTCCTAGACATTAAACCATAAATATCTTCATATCAAGAGTTGTTTTTAGTTAATAAATCTTTTGTATATTTCTAACTCAAGGCACGGAGAGACATCATGTCAAAGAGGTAGTAAAATGTCCCAATGGAGTGCTGGAAACTACCTAGATAAACCCAACCTATCCCCCAGGCCTCAAGTGCTTGGATGATTCGCAAAATGGTCTCACATTTTCCACTTTATTTTTAACCCTAACTCTAGAATATAGTCTGCCTTCCTCTCCTTTCCACAGATGCCAACACCTATTTCTTGAGGATGCTCTCTCTCCAGTTCTCCCAAATATGTCTGAATAAGACATAACTCTGGTGCTTTGCTGTCCCTGGATGTAAACACCCCAGAGCATTTCCCTTAAGAATTTGCTCTTTTCATTAAAGAAAAGTTACAGCAATGCCAAGAACATTATACATTTTTCAGAGAAGTTGTCCTTGGTCTATTTCTTTGTTTCCTTTTCTAACAATTCACAAAACTTCAGTGCCTCTGAACTTATTTCTTAGTTATAATTCCCATTCTCAGTTTTCTCAGTTACAGGAGAAGCTTATTGTAAATTAGTTCACCATTGGTGTCTTTAGTAAGTAATTCACTAAGACATGCTCCAACAGTAAGTTGGACTATTTCTATCAGAAATATTCTAGAAAATGTGAGATGTATCATCATTATTCTTTGATTTAGTCTATCAAAGTGTTTATCTGAGGTTTTTGTTTTATTTTTTAGAAATTTGACTTTACTTGGATTTGCTAAGAACTGTACAGAGGCTTGCTGTCCTTCTCCTAAGTGGGTGCTAAGCAGGACCCAGTTCTCTGTAGAAACTTTAACTCCTTGGGATCTCTAAATTGCATTTCAAAGCAAATACACTTTTCTGTTTCCAAAGCAGTTATTATTCCTTTCTTACTCTAGTCTTTCTGAACACAGGTTAGCAATAGTGGGAACAACTGAGAAAATCTTCTTTAACAACTAAATACTAATTTAGCTTTCAAAGTCCAGTAGATCTTTCAGTTTCCATAAAAACTTCCTTAGTATTACTAATACTTTAACATGTGTGTTCTTCTTAATGAAACTAAATGTTTCTGAAAGAGGAATGTAGCTTTAGAATGTGCTGATATTCATGTAGTCTGTAGGTTGTTTCTGTGTTTCTCTCTGCCAAACAACTTGTGGTAAATCAACAAATGGTAAAGAAAGACTGTACAGTATGGGGAAGACAGTCTAACATTAATCAATATCTGTAAATCAATTAAATTTACAAAGAATTTTCTCTATCAACTCATCTGATCATCACTGTAGGTATTTTTCTTCAATTTACAAATGAAGAAACAGACTCAAAGACAATATGACCCAATTAGTCAAGGGGTAAAAGAACCAACAGTAAAATCTTGGCCTTATAACAACAAGCTCTGACTCTTGTTTCTCTTCCATGATGCAGAAATTTTTTATTTTCTCTGTTCACAACAGTGTCTCCAAATTTAAGATGGACTCCTTCTGGCAAGGCACAAAGAGGAACACAGACAAACAAGAAATCACTCACCATGATGATGAGCTAGGGAGTAGAAGAGTTTCCAAGTTAAAAAAAACTACACAGGATGCAGAAAGTGTATTCAATAAAATTCAACACTCAATCATAACACAAACTCTCAGAGAAAAGTAGGAATAGAGAGAGACTTCCTCAACAAAGAAAGAGCAATTACAAAAAAATCTACAGCTAACATTACACTTAATGATGAAGGCCAAGCACTTTCTCAGTAAGGTCAGGAAGAAGGCAAGCATGTCTGTTCTCACTACTCATTCAATATGGTATTGGAAGTTGTAGCAAGTGCAATAAGGCAAGAAAATGAAATAAAAGACACACTGACTAGAAATGAAGAAATAAAACTGTCCATATTTGCAGATGACAGGTTTTTCTATTTAGAAAAGCCTAAGAGATCTATCTTTAAAAAAAAAAAATCTTGGGCAACCTCCTCGAGTCCCCTCGCACCGTGGAAGCTTTTCTGTCCTCTCAATAAATCTTGCTTAAAAGAAAATACCTAGAATGAATAAATGAATTTGTCAAAGTTGCAGGATACAGAATAAACACATAAAAATCATTTGTATTTCCTTATACTAGAATGAATATGTGAACATAAAAATTAAAAACACAATATCACTTATACTTATTCAAAAAATACATATAAATCCAACAATAATTCTAACATGTGCTAAAAACTACAAAACTCTGATTTTAAAAATTGAAGAAGATCTAAATAAATGGAAATACATATTGAGTTCATGGATTAGAAGACTCAACATAAAAAGAATGTCAATTCTTCCATAAATAAAATACAGGTTTAACACAATTCCTATAAATTCTCAGCAAAATATTTTGCAATATATAGGCAGGATTATTCTCAAATTCATAAGGTAAGGCAAAGAAATTTGGATAGCTAAATTTTTTTTGAAAAATTATAATAAAGTAGGAGGATTCATCTATTCAATTTCAAGACATTATTATATTACAATGTCAAGACTGTGCAGTATTGGTGGAAAGGATAGACAAATAGACCAATGAAACAGATGTAGAAACCCAAAACAAATCCACATGAATAGACCCAATTGATTTTTGACAAAGGTGTAAATGAACCAATAGAGGAAAAATAGCCTTTTCAACAAATGATGCAAGAGTAACTGGGCGTCTATAGGTGAAAGATAAGAACTTTGATCTAAGTCTTACACTCTGTACAAAAAATAACTCAAAATTGATCATGCACTAAAATATGAAACATAAAACCTTAAAACTCTGAAGAAGAAGAAGAAGAAGAAGAAGAAGAGGAGGAGGAAGAAGAACAGCAACAACATCATCATCATCTTTGGGAGGCAGGCTAGGCAAAAATTTCTTACACTGAAAAACAAAGGCAAGATTCATAACAGAAAAAAAAAACCCTTAAATTGGGCTTTATTAAAATGTTAAACTTTTGCTCTACAAAATACCCTGCTAAGAAGATGTTTAAAAAAAGTTACAAACTGAGGGAAAATATCTACAAGCCACATACCTGACCAAAAAAATAATATTTAGAATACATAAAGACATCTCATACCTCAAAAGTAATAAAATAAAAAATACTATTAGAAAATAGGCACAAGACATGGACAGACATCCTACCAAAGAAGATATACAGATGACAAAATAAGCAGACTGAAAAGATGTTCAACATCATTAGTCATGAAGAAAATGCAAATTAAAGCCACAATCAGATATCACTACATAGTTATCTGAAAGCCTAAAATAAAAAGTAGTGAGAACGCCAAATGCTAGTGAAGATGCAGAGAAACTGGATCACTCATACGTTACTGGTAGCAATATATTTTTAAAAAAATCTAAACATGGAACTACCGTAAGACCCAATAATTGCACACCTGGACATTTAGAGAAATGAAAATCTTAGGTTCACACAAAAACCTTATGCATCAATATTTATAGCAGCTTTAGCCATAAACTGGAAACAATCCAGATGTTCCTCAATAGGTAAATGCTTAAGACAAAAGTGTGGTACAACCATACCATAAAATACTACTTAGCAATGAAAGACTGAACAAAACTTAGGAACTATTGATACACACAACAACGTGGATGACTCCTCCAGAGACTAATTATGAGTGACAAAGCCAATTCCAAAAGCTTACATATTGTATATGGTAAGTCCTCACTTAATGGCCTTGATAGGTTCCAGGAAGCTTTGACTTTAAGTGATGTATAATAAAGATTTACCAGAGGATAATTAATATAAGCAAGAATTAAGTTCCCACAGTATATTTCTTATCACAACAAATATCACCAAACTTCTAAATAAAGGCCTAGAATACTTCTAATATTAAGCATTGAAATATATGTGAGCTACACATATATTTAAGCGAGATTAATAAAAACAAGATAACTAGTTACCCAATTTTTGGTAAATCAGTGAGTGAGGGTGGTGAATTAATTCAAGGAATCAATATTTTCAAAGTGAAAACTGTAAGGGGCATCCAATAAATCACAAATAGGGTTGGCTTGCTGAGTGCTTCCTACCATGTTGTTTGCTGTTGTACAGTTGTATGATTATTGCACTTTATGAATTATTACTTTACAATCACTTGCATTCGTTCTTGTATTTATTTCCCAACCTACTTATTCCAGCTCAGGATGCCAGTGGACTTTATCTTATGCTGGCAGCTCAGGGCACCAGGCAGAAACTAGACCTGCACAGGAAGCCATCCCACCACAGAGTGCATTCACACACATATCCACACTGACTCAGATTGGGATAATTTGACACACAAGGAACCTAACATGCATGTCTTTGGGATGTGAGAAAAAACTGAAACACTCAGAAGAACCCCACATGGGCATGTGGACGACGTGCAAACTCCAAAGACAGTGGCCCTACCAGGAATCATTTGTTTTCTTCATCAACATTATAACAAAACAGTATTAGTCAAGGACCTACTGTTATTCAATTTATATAACAATCTTGAAATGAAAAAACTGTAGAAATGAAGATTAGTAGTTTCCAGATGCTAAGCTGAGGATGACAGTAGGACAGAAATCATAAAAGCACAAAATGAAAGATCCTTATAGTGATGGAAATGTTCTGCATCTTGACTGTTTCAATGACAATATTCTGATTGTCATATTGTATTATAGTTATGCAAGATGTCACCATTGGAGACAAGTGAATAAAAAGTCTAGAGGATCTCTCTGAATCCTTTATTACAACTTAATGTAAGTTTACAATCATCTCCAGATAAAAATTTTAATTAAAGAAAAATTGACTAGTCAAAGAGAAGAGGAAAGACCAATATAAACAGAGGAAACAGCATGTACAAAAGCTCCTGTTTTATTCATCTTATTTCCATTCTTTATCCTTTATACACACTCAGCAATCTAAAATTTTCTATTTTAAAATGTCTCTTGTATCCCTTTGTTTCTGTTCCTGCTTCTAGCATCCTAATCTAATCCTCATACTTTTGTACCTGAGTTAATATAAAGAGCCTTTAATTGGTTGCCATGATACTATTTGTATCTCTCTATTTTTCTAACAGCACAAAAATTTTAAACATGGGGAGGGAAAACTACACAGGGAAGCCCTACACCAGAATGAGCTTCCAACTTGGTTTGGATCCAGCTTAAGATGATCATATAATTTTTCTCTTTTGTTCTGTTATATATGATGATTTGTACTGTTAGTTGTCAAATATAAAACCAAACTTGCATTCAGTAGTAAAGCTGTGTATTCTTTATACATATTGCTGGGTCTAGTTTTCTAATATTTTATTAAAGATTTTTGTGTCTATATTCATAAGGTTTCTTGGTATATAATTTATTTTCTCATAATATCCTTTTCAGGTTTTGACATCAGGTAATGCTATCTTCATAAAACAAGCTGGGAAGTGTTCCCTTCTTCATCACTTTCTGAAATAAATTGCATAAGATTGATATGTTTTTTATCTTAAATGTTTAGAGAATTAACTAATGGAGCAATTTGGCTCAGAGATTTTCTTTGTGGAAGGTTTTAATAATTATTACAATATGTGATCTCATCACTTCTATTCAACATGTAACTAGAGGTCCTAGCCAGAAAAATTAGATAGGGAAAAAAGTTTAAAGGCATAACAATTGTCAAAGTAGAAATAAAACTGTCTTTATTCACAAAGGACATAATAGTGCACATAGAAAGCCCTAAGAAATATATAAGAATCTACAGGCATACCTTATTTTATTACACTTAGCTTTATTGCACTTCATAGATACTGCATGCTTTACAAATTGAAGATTTTTAGCAAACCTGCATCAAACAAGTCTATTGGCATCATTTTTAACACCAGGTGGTTAAATTCACGTCCTCTGAATCACATTTTGGTAATTCTTGTAATATTTTAAGATTTTTCATTATTGTATCTGTTATGTGACCTGTGATCAGTGATCTTTCATGTAGCTACTATAATGGTTTGAGGACTCCATGAACCACATCTGTATAAGACAGCAAACATAGTCAATAAATGTGTGTGTGTTCTGACTGCTCCACTCACTGGCCATTCCTCCATCTCTCTCTCTTTTCTCATTCCTCCCTATTCCTAAGATGCAATAGTATCAAAGTTAGGCCAACTAATAGCCTTCTAATGGCCTCTCAGTGTTCAAGTGAAAGGAAGAGTTACATGACTCTCACTTTAAATCAAAAGCTAGAAATGATTAAGTTTAATGAAAAAGGAATGTAGAAACCTGAGACAGACTTTTCCACATGCCTTCTTAAGTAAGGTTGACACATAAAATTGTCATAGGTTGACACAAAAAAATTGTACATTAATGTCTATGACACTTTCATTCACAATATTCCAAAACTAGAAACATTGTGGTATATTCATAATTGGAATATAAAAACAAATGAACTACTTTTACATGCCACAACTTAGATGATTCTCAAAAGCCTTTTGGTGAGCTAAATGATCCAGGCAGGAGGGGAACAAGATGGCGATGGCATAGGTGAACTTGTGAGATTCTCCAAATGTAAGTTCCCAAAAAGACTTTTACTTTTCTTCTCCCATCCCCCAGTCCACCACCAGCTGCGCTGGTGCAAGGCCCGGGGACCTTCAGTCCCACGCAGGGCCAGATATTGTGGCCCCCTGTTGCTGCTGTTCCACTGTGTGCATGGGAGTCTCTGGTCCCAGCCCCCTCCCAGCTCCCTCCCTGGCTACATCATCCCCAGCCCGGCACATGGCACCAAGCCGCCAGTCAACCAGGGAGGCTCTGAGTGCCCGCCCCTCAGAGACACCAGTCCCATTCCTGACTAACGTATCCTGTGGGGGGTCCAGGGCCACTCTTGCCACTCACCGCCTGTCCTTTTGAGCTTTGGAGCTCTGGAACTCCAGGCCTACCCTGGCTGAGGCACTCAGTGTGAGACCCCAAGCTGAGGGACCCAGACAAGTGGAGAGAAACAGATCTGCAAACTGCCTGCCATTCTCCAGGCAGAGACTTCCATTGCCCCGCCCACCTATCAACAAAATTTACCTCAGTTCCTAAGGCAACAGTGTGAAACAGGTGACAAAGCCCCACCTCCACGCTGCAACAAAAAACAAAGGGGAGAGGCCAGAATCGGAGATCAGAGAAGTGACTTTAGTCTGATCGCTTATTTTGACTTATGATTTTATCATTGTAACTGTTGGTTTTGATCACGTTTGTTGTTTGTCTTCTGACTTACACTCTTTCTTGATTTTATTGGTCTGTCTCTGTGTAGTGATCAGTACTCTTTAGGGAATCTTTCTCACGTGTCTTTCTTCACTTCTTCCCAGCCTTGTGTCTCTTTCTCACCTGATAGTTGGTATGTATGTCTGTTTTCTCTCTCACTCTTCTCTCTTTCTAATTTCCTATTGAACCCCCTTCCTCCATTATTTTCCTCTTTTATACCCCACTTTTTAATCTAGGGGCCAAGATGACATACTGCTGAATGGACAGATTGTAAGGCAGAGGGAAATAGGTTCCAGTGTGCTCATACACCTGTTCGTGGATCCTAGAAACAGCATATACATTCTGAACCACAGCTTCCCTCTCAATTAAACCTTAAAACTGCAAAAAGTACAGATTGCAGCCTACACTCCAACCTCAAAAGTGAACAAAACCAGAAGACCCTCATAAGGAGAAACAGGATATAGCAGAAGAAAAATAAAAGCAACCCCACCTTCCCTCAAAAACAGAATTAAAGAAGGAGAGGGAAAGGGGGAGAGAGAGAAAAATCTACACAAATGAAGAAAAACCAAAAGAAGAGTATGGATCTCTCCCAGACCCCTGGGAGGGCAGACACTGAGAAAACTGACTTCAGAATGCAAACAATGAAGAGCTCTCAGAATGAAGGGTCTCAAACTACAAACCTAGATATCAAGACATTAATGGAGAGATTAAAAAGAATTGAGGAGACACAAGAAAAAACTAGGAAGGAGCTGATATCTGAGATAACAGTAATAAAGAACACTATGAATGAAATAAATAACAAACTGATAAGCATGGAAAGCAGAATTACCCAAGCAGAAGAAAGAATGTCAGAGTTTGAGGACCAAAATATAGAACTAACCCAAACTCTTAAAAACACAGAAAATAAGCTCAAAAAGACAGAACAAAACCTTCAAGAGATGAGCAATTACTTCAAGAGACCAAACCTAAGGGTAATTGGCCTTCCTGAGGCAGAAAGAGAGACAGAGACCACACTAGAACAAACTTTCCATGAGATCATTCAAGAAAACGTCCCTTATCTAATCAGTGATGCAA